>NW_022162728.1:0-4528 GCF_008728515.1 Papio anubis | reverse complement strand
CTTCTCCTCCATCAGCTTTAGGATTGGCATCTGTATCTCTGGCCTAAGCCCTGCACATCCCCTAGGCCCTTCTTGCCAGAGCTTCACTGACCTTGACTCCCATAGCCCAGTGGGGGCTGCTCACTTCTGACCTGGGCTCTTCCTTGGGTTGAACTAAAATCCTCCTAGATGAGTGACATTCACTCGGCCCCAGGTGTGCCCTCCTGAGGCTCCCTGGGCCTCTGCTTTGTCCAGGAAGGGAGATCTCAGCAGAGGGGGGCTGAGGCTGAAGTGGGTCGGGCTGCAACTCTGGACCTCACAGCTCACTCTTCCCTCTCCAGGAGTGCCTAAGCCTCCACAACTTCTCCGCGGTGCACGCCATTGTCTCTGCTCTGTGCAGCAACCCAATACATCGGCTACACAAGACATGGGCAGCAGTGTCCAGGTGAGGAGGGTTCCCTCCATGGGAGCACCAGGGTTGACCTAGGGACCCCCAGGTCTCCCCACGTGCCCTCGACTCTGAAAGGTTCTTGGAGACTAGGGACACTGGAGGCAGGGATGGGCTGGTAGGTGTGGTCACTAAGCTGTCCTGGACTTCTAGGCAAGGATTTCCAACTGAGGACTAAGGATTTTTAACCATCAGGAATAGACTGGAGCCAACTGCAGGCTTTCAGGTGTTTGCACCCAGCAGTGGAACTGTGTCCAGCTGGAAGCTAACTGTGAACACGCAGTGGCTCATGTGAAGTGGAGATGGGCCAGGGGAGGAGCATGACAGGTCCCACCCTGGTCCTCTGCAGCCTTTGTCAACAGAGGACCCCACTGGAAACTCTCACCCATGAAGTTGGGATTCTCTGGGTTTTGAAACAAAAAGGATTGGATTGGAACTCACAAATCTCTCCGCTTATTCACAAATTTACCCTTCTTTCTTTCCTCTGTCCATAGCAAAAGCACAAAGCATCTAAAACAACTCTGCAAAAAAGACACTGCAGTGAAGAGGGACCTGCTGATCAAGGTACAGTGGAGTCTGGGAGACGCGGGACAAGTGTTTAAGGGTCAGAGGAAAGACTGAGTTTGGAAGGGCATTGGACCCAGTGTGCAGTGGTTATTTTGTTTTGTATTGACTCATCTACTAAAAGTGGACTTGAAAAACTTACTCCATGCCTACCTAGGGCCAACAGGGAGAGAGCTGTGTGGTCCACGGGCACGTGGCAGCACGGGGGTAGGAGGCCCTGGAAATGGGATGTGGCAACGACTGCTGGGCTGCCGAGCCGGGGTGATGAGTTGCAGCATTAGCAGGGTTCTGGCTCCCATGCTGGTCCATCCTGCTGGCATGGAGCTTCCTCCAGGCTGGGGGATGGTTACGGTAGGTGGGACTTTCTTCCTTCCACAAACTGGCTGGCAATTCCTGAGGAAGCCAGGCCTCTGCTGCTGCTTCTGTCTGCAGCGCACCTCCACGGGCAGGGGGCCTTTGCCCACACTGGGGGAGACGGGGAACGAAAACAAAGGAAGCTCATGTGCCAGGGAGTCCAGTGGACCTCACAGCTATGGGTACCAATGGGCACGCTCAGGACAGACATACGTGTTTCCTGGGACTCCCCGCTCTGCCCTTTGCAGATACCGGAAATGGCCGCAGTCACAGTGACTGTCACCAGTTGGTGTAGGGATATTGAAGAGGAATTGATATGGGATGATTGATGCCTTGTGAATATTCCCATGCAAATGAGAAGACAACTTGTCACGCCACCCAAGATTCTGGAAAACCCCGCCATGTCAATCTGAGATGGCACCACAGGAGGCCACTTCCTGAGTAGAAGCAAGAGGCCTCGTGCACAGAACCCCTGGGAATTATTAAGGAGGCAAACCTTTCGGGGAGCGGCTGGAACCCAGCTTGTGTGGCAGAGACTCCAGTAGGGCTTTGGATAGGTAGCACACTAGGGTTCTCTGTCCCAGTCCTTTCTCCTGTGCTCTGCCGGGAGACCTAGACACCAGACTCCAGGAGAACACGACCGATAAAAAGGGTGCTGGGATATCGGGTAGCTGCAGACAGAGCCTCCAGGATGGGGGGAGGAGGCAGTGCCTCGGGTCCCTGGGGAGTCACTGCTCGTTTCTGGGTCTCCCGCCTCCCTCAAGCCTGGGCATGGGATGCTGAGCCCAGGGTGCAGCCCCTGGCCAGAATGAAATGGGAGTGGCTCTAGAAAAGCAGCACAATTTGCCGGGTGCTCTCATGCCCGGCTCTTCCTCAGAGGGATGAGGGTGAGAATAATGGGAACAGCCACAGTGGAGAGTACCAAGGAGTGCCCAGAAGTAGCTGTGGTTTCTGATCACTCTATAGAAGAGGAAACAGTCTCAGGGACATGCTGTGGGCTGCATGACTGGATGACACACACAGGAGTGGTGCTGGCCAGTAGATGGAGGCATTCTGTTAGGATTCACACCAGTGCCTGGGGATCCGGGTGGGCGGGGTGGCTGGGCTGCAACTGGGGAAGGGGAGGAGACCACCGTCTCCATCACTGACACCCCGCAGCGAGCTTAAGCAGGCCACCCAGGAGAGGAACCACCAGAGAGCCAGATGAGAAGCCACGAGGCAAAAGAAGCGTGAGTGAGCCTGTGGCATAGAGGGATCACAAGAGAGCACAGGACAGGGCCCCTCCGCCAGGCTGAGGCCCAGACAAGACAGGGCTTTCAGCTGGGCTTACTTGGCTCGGAAAACCCCTGGCTGAGAGACACATGCTGGCCCGTGGTGCTGGACCAGAGTGGATGGAGGGTGGTTAGACTACAGGTCCTTGTGACTGGTGCTAATATCCCACCAGAGGCACCAGGAGTGCTTGGAGATCAACTAGACTTGGAGGTCCGCTGGGATAGAGGAGGCAGAGAACTGGGAAAGGCAGCTGAGGGTCTTTGGCTGTTCCATCCGGGAGACCTAGGGAGGTGGGTTCTGGGAGACAGGGGCTGATGGGATTTCATGGGACAGGACAGTGGGCAGCCATCTGATGGCCAATACTCATCACCACCTCCCCAACCCTCCTTGGCACAGGGAGTGGTCCCCTTCCTGGGGGATTTTCTGACTGTGTTACAGAGGTTGGATTCGGCCATCCCGGACGATCTGGATGTGAGTGAGCCTGGGGCAGGTTGGTTGGGAACCAGGATCCTGAGGCTTGGGAGGAGAGGGTCGTGGACCGAGCCCTTAGATCTCAGCCCTAAGCAAACCTCCTCTCCTGAGAGCCTCACAGCTGCTCCTGTGGGTGGGGGTGTCAGGCCCATCTCATCACCTCTGCGTGATAGAGGATCCATGGCAGCCACCAGTCCCTATCCCTGAGTGGTGAAGCTGCAGAGCTGCCTGACTGCAAAGCTGCTGAGGTGTGGGCTGAGCTGGACTCAGTGACTCCCCAGGGTATCCCATAATTGGAGAGTGAAATTGAGCCTCTCCAAGGGCAGACAGTTCCAGGGTCATTGTGTGCTTTCTTTCTATAAGAGACCTCAGTTTCCCTGTCTATCATCAGAAAAAGTTGGGGCAGTGTCCCTGAGCCTCAGCTCCCATGACCCCTGCTCTAGAACCCAGAGTCTGAGGCAGATCCAAGTCCTGTCACGTGCACATCCCCTGACCCTGGTGTCCCTGGCAGTAGTACAGCATGGGAAGGGGTGGGGTGGGGCTGGTTGTGGGCCAGGGACCTTTCTGATGGACTCTGTCTGCCTTCCAGGGCAACATCAACAAGAGGAGGAAGGTGAGCAGCTGGGACGCTAACATTGGAGGAGGGTGTGGATGTGGACCTCACAGTCCACCCTGGGCAGGACACTCCCTGGCTCCATCCTCTACATCTTAGGTTTACTGGGAGGGGTTGACACACACAGGAAGAGGAAATCTATCCCAGTGGAGAGAGTGGGAAAGGCACTGGATCAAAGACCAATTCCTGCAGGAGGGGATATTTACATCCAACTCTGAGAACAGGCTGGGGGCTGCATGGGGCCCCTGCAGAAAACTGCCCCAGGGATCAGCCCCTTCTCCCTCCTTATCAAAGGTCCCTTCAGCATCTTCCACGCAGGCCGTGTCAGCAACCTCTCCTCTGTCTCTAGGAGGTCCGAGTTCTGCAGGAAATGCAGCTGCTCCAAGTGGCTGCCATGAATTACAGGCTTCGGCCTCTTGAGAAATTTGTCACCTATTTCAAAAGAATGGAGCAACTCAGTGACAAGGAGAGGTGAGGGCCTAGCAGACGGGCAGAGGGTGGGAGAAGGCTCTCCATTTTTTTTTTAACATGGTCTAGCTCTGCACCCAGGCTGCACTGCAGTGTCGCCATCTCTGCTCACTGCAACGTCTGCCTCCTGGGCTCAAGACCTTTGTCAGCCTCCCAAGCAGCTGGGACTACCGCTGTACATCATGTCCCAGGATATGGTACAGCAGGTACAGACACCATGTCCTGTTGTTCTGCTGCTGTTGTTCTGGTACGGATGGGGTTTCACGATGTTGTCCAGGCTGGTCTAAGTCCTGGCCTCAAGCAATCCACCCTACACAGCCTCCCAAAGTACTGACATTATAGGTGTCAGCCACCCCACG
>NW_022162727.1:0-4529 GCF_008728515.1 Papio anubis | reverse complement strand
TAACTCTAAAATGATACTAAAATATGAATATAGGACTAGATCTTCCCCCCTCCCCCGCCCTCCCGCCGAGATGGAGTCTCGCTCTGTTGCCGGACTGGAGTGCAGTGGCGTGATCTTGGCTCTCTGCAATCTCCAACTCCCGGGTTCAAGCCATTCTCCTGCCATTCATCCACCCACCTCGGCCTCCCAAAGTGCTGGGATTACAGGCATGGAGCACCACGCCCGACCTTTTTTTTTTTTTTTAAGTGATACCAAATAGGAACTATAGAGAAATTTTTAAAAATAAGTTATGAGGTTTCAATCTCGAATGGAGTTCTCAAATTACCTCAAGTAAAGAGAAAAAAAACCTCAAGTAAAATTTCTTGTGCTACTTGCTCTATTTGCTTTATTAATTAATACTACCATATATGTATATAGTTCTTAGTTATTTTTCTTTTCTTTCTTTTTTTTTTTGTTTTGAGACAGGGTCTCACTTTGTTGCCCTGGCTGGAGTACAGTAACATGCTCATGACTCATTGCAGCCTTGAATTCCTGGGCTCAAGCAATCCTCTTGCCTCAGCCCTCCAAAGCAAAGATTATAGGCATGAGGCACTGTGCCCCGCCAAGTCACTTTTCAATGAGTTTTCACAGATATTATCTCATTTAATCTTTAAAAACAGCTACACGTAGGTGAGGCAAGTTATCTCTCTTCTTTGTAATCACGGAACTTTACAATGAAAGTTAAGTCTCTGTCAAAGCAAGGTGACTACTAGAGGACAGAACCAGAACTAAAAATCAAGTTTCTGACGTCTCATGGTACTTCTCAGTAAAGAAAATATAAATAGGTTTCTTATCACCCAGGGATCTGTTGGATTGGGCTTCATAATTCAGGGAAATTCCAATATGCATATACTATATACATGGTCATTAAAGATTTTAAGAGTGGATATAGATCTCTATCATAACAGCATGAGGAACTCTGGACCCACTTCCCAGTAAAACTGATGAAATTTATAAATAAATAAACATTTAAAGCCCCTGGAAATGGTCTTAATGGCATATAAATGACTACACATCTATTCAAGAAAATCTATGAAACTTTGGTAAGAAAAGCAAACGTCTGTGGTAACTGAACTAAGACCACTCCCTCTCAGCACCCTCCCAGCAAAGGCAGGCAGAAACTGCACTTCAGACTGGTATGGCCAAGAATACAGGGTTCCCCCTCCCCTCAGCTTCCAGTTGGGTTTTCTTCTCAGGAGGAAGAGAATATTAACCAGCACTTCTCATCTATTACTGAGACCAATTTCCAGTTAAGTGTGGTTGACACGGGGGACTCTCTTCTTCCACCAGCCTCCACTCACAGAATGGAGGGTCTACCTTGAGCATGGCACCACTGAGAACACCAGGGCCCTGAGCACCTTTACCTAGTTCATAAAGCAGTGGTTCTACACCAGCAGAGGCAAGTCAAAAATACTTAAAGCTACTAACCCCACTTCCCATAAATGCTCAGCTCCTAAAGTGAAGGTGTTATTCAGACAGAAATGAGCCATTGTCCCCAACCTCAGCTTCAAAACCTTGGCTCAGAGATTGCCGTGAGTGAGAGGCAGAAGGGCGGGGCTGGGGTAGGGGAGTCAGCCAGGACAGGAAACAAAACAGACAACTCCTAATCTCTTCCCAAAGGAACTGACTTCATTTGCAACACACCTAAGAAAAGTCCAAAGCTAAGGGTGTTCTCAAAAACACTGGAGATTGCAGCAAAAGGTACAGTGGTCCCCTTTATCTGCAGGGGCTGTGTTCCAAGACCTCCCATGGATGACTGAAACTGCGCATAATACTGAACCCTATACTATGTTTTTTCCTATATACACATACCTATGATAAAGTTTAATTTATAGATTAGTCACAGTAAGAGATTAAGAATAGCTAATAATAGAATAATTATCCCAATACACTGTAATAATAGTTACATGAATGTGGTCTCCCAAAATATCATGTTGTACTGTATTCGCTCTTCTTCTTCTGATGGAGGTAACCAAGTGTGACAGTATGAGATTTTCTGATGCTACTCAGTATGGTGATCAACTTGAAGTTTATCAATTGTTTATTTCTGGAATGTTCCATTTAATGTTTTCAGAGCACAACTGGCCATGGGTAACCACAAAAAGTAAAACCACAAATAAAGGGGGGACTACTGTAACTGGGAGAAGATTCTTAGATTCAATAAAAATACAGGCTAAACTGTAGGCTAGCTAATTTGCAGGAAAGAATAGGAGTGGAGAACAAACTTCACTAAAACAACACAGCAGTCACTAAACAAATAGGCAAATAACAATGACAAGATGTGGGGGTGCAGTACCCGGAGTTGCTATAATATATAATCTAAAGTATCTAATTTCCAACAAAAAATTATGAGACATGCAAAGAAACAGAGAAGTATGACCCACACACAGGAAAAAAAAATCAGGCAACAAAAAATACCTGTGAGAGTGACAAGATGCTGGATTTAACAGAAAAAAAAAATCAAATAGCTTTCAAAAATGTTTGAAGACCTAAGAAAATAATAAATTAAAAATAAAGGAAGGTATAACAGTATCACATCAAGTAGAGAATATCAAAAAAGAGACAGAAATTATTAAAAACAAAAAAAAACAAAAACTGACCAGGCGCAGTGGCTCATACCTGTAATCCTAGCACTTTGGGAGGCCAAGGCAGGTGGATCAAATGAGGTCACGAGTTCCAGACCAGCCTGGCCAACATGGTGAAACCCAATCTCTACTAAAAATACAGAATTTAGCCCAGGAGTGGTGGTACATGCCGGTAAGCCCAGTTACTCCAGAGGCTAAGGCAGGAGAATCACCTGAATCCAGGAGGCAGAGGTTACAGTGAGCCAAGATCGCACCACTACACTCCAGCCTGGGTGATAAGAGCCAAACTCCATCTTAAAAAAAAAAAAAAAAACAGCCAGGTGCAGTGGCTCACTCCTGTAATCCTAGCACTTGGGGAGGCCAAGGAAGATGGATCATTTGAGGTTAGGAGTTCAAGACCAGCTTGGCTGTCTCTACTAAAACCACAAAATTGACGGAGCATGGTGGCTCATGCCTGTAATCCCAGCACTTTGGGAGGCTGAGGCAGATGGATCACAAGGTCAAGAGTTCGAGACCAGCCTGACCTACATGGTGAAACCCCATCTACTAAAATACAAAAATTAAAAAATACAAAAATCCCAGCTACTCGGGAGGCTGAGGCAGGAGAATCACCTGAACCAGGGAGGCGGAGGTTGCAGCAAGCCGAGATTACATCACTGCACTCCAGCCTGGTGACAAGCGAGACCCCGTCTCAAAAAAAAAAAAAGGAAATGCTTCTGTAGAAAATATTCACTTAATCCTAAAGATAACAGTAGAAAAGAAAGGAGCAAAAAGACATGAGACATAGAAAATAAAAGGTAAAATGACAGAGGTAAATCCAACTAAATCAACATAAAATATGAATGGATTAACAACCAAATCAAAGGACAGAGATTGTCAGATTGGATTAAAAAAACAAGATCCAACTATATGCTGTCTACAAGAGATAATTGAGATTAAAAAGTACAAACAGATTGACAGTAAAAGGGATGGAAGAAGATATACAAAACAAACTATAAGAAAGCTCACACTGGCCAGGTGCGGTGGCTCACACTTATAATCTCAGCACTTTGGGAGGCCGAGGCAGGTGGATCACAACGTCAGGAGATTGAGACCATCCTGGCTAACATGGTGAAACCCCATCTCTACTAAAAATAGAAAACATTAGCTGGGTGTGGTGGCACGCACCTGTAATCCCAGCTACTCAGGAGGCTGAGGCAGGAGAAGGGCGTGAACCTGGGAGGTGGAGCTTGCAGTGAGCCGAGATCATGCCACTGCACTTCAGCCTGGGCGAGTGAGACTCCATCTCAAAAAAAAAAAAGCTCACATGGCAATATCAGTAGCAGACAAAATAGACTTTTTTTTCTGAGGCAAGATCTTACTCTGTCACCTAGACTGGAGTGTAGTGGTGAGATCACAGTTGACTGCAGCCTCAACCTTCTGGGCTCCAGCGATCCTCCCAACTCAGCTCTCCAAGTAGCTGGGCCCACAGGTATGTGCCACTACGTATGGCTAATTTTTTTATCTTTTGTAGAGACAAGGTCTCACTACATTTCCCAGGCTGGTCTCAAACTCCTGGGCTCAAGAAATCCCTCTGCCTCAGCCTCCCAAAGTGCTGGGATTACAGGCATGAGACACCATGCTGGGCCTAAAATAGACTTTAAAACAAAAAATGTAACTAGAGGTAAAGAAGGACATTTTATAATGATAAAAGGGTCAATCTATCAGGAAGATATGAAATTATAAATACATATGCAGTTATGCAGAGTGCCAAAGTACATGAAACAAATCTGACAGAAAGAGAGGGAGAAATAGACAATTCAACAATCATAGTTAAGACTGCAATATCTCATTTTTAATAATAAATAGCGCATGGGCACAGCGGCTCACACCTGTAATACCAGCTCTTTGGGAGGCCAAGGTGGG
>NW_022162726.1:0-4531 GCF_008728515.1 Papio anubis | reverse complement strand
GCATTCCAGCCTCAGTGACAGAGAGAAACCTTGTCTCAAAATAAAAAGAAAATATATTTAAGTTAAGCACTATTTTATAATTTTGAAGATGTTGAAAATTCTCAAAGCATCTGACCTTTACATATTTAAATAAGTACAAAAACCATATTCTAAAACCAAACACAATTTTTTTTTTTTTTTTGAGAGACAGGGTCTCAACTCTGTCAACCAGGCTGGAGTGAAGTGGCATGACCATGGCTCACTGCAACCTGGAACCCCTGGGCTCACACAATCCTCCCACCTCAGACTCCTGAGTTGCTGGGACTACCGGTACACACCACCATGCCCAGCTGCGAAAGAAAAAATTGATTATCGACATTTCTAAATTGTCTATGCCAGTGCTACCCACAGGTTATAGGTTACAGGTCCCAATACAGCCTCTTTGCTGAACTGAGTCCTTAAAGATAATTTGTCTTTGTCTATCTCCTCTATCTTTCTTTGATGGTTTGAATATATTAATATATATATTAACGTAAAACTGATGGGTAACTTACTTGTCCTTTCAGTTGCTTGATGGACTGCTGAAGTGTGAGTATCTGGTTGAAGAGAGGACTCTTTAGTGTCTCATAAAACACAGATAACTTCTCATTCTGTGATGTGTCACCCTTCTCCTGCAATTTCATTTTCAGGCGATCAAGTACCTGCAGGACCTGCAGTTTATCTTGGGTTAAGATGAATAAGTAGAGTAATAGTTAAGTCTCATCTGAGATTCCATTTTAAAATCATTAATTAATTAAATTATAGAACAATATATCCAGTATACCTGTAGCAGGATTTTCAGGCATTTTGAATTATTCCCTTGAATCACTCTTAAAGATACCTAAAGAAAAATTTAAAAATATAAAAGATGAATTTCAATTGTATATGGCTATAATCCTATAGAAAAATTTAGGAAAACCTCAAGAACATTCTTTATCAAGACTCCACTCAGTGAAATTCAAATTATAACCACAATGAGGTGCCACTACACACCCATTAAGATAATTAAAATTTTAAAACAGACAATACTAAGCATCAAGGCTGTAAGTGCCTGGAACTATTGTACATTGCTAAGAGAAATGTAAAATGTCACAACCACTTTGGAAAATTGGTAGTTTCTCATAAAGTTAAAAATACACTTACTATATGACCCAGCACTTCCACTCACAAATACTTACGCAGTATTCATGAAAATACATGCTCACAAAAACGCCTGTACATGGAAGTTTATAGCATTTTTATTTATAAAAACCCCAAAACTATAAAAACCCAAGTGTCTAGAAACAGATGAATAAACAAATGGTATATAATATTCAGAAATGAAAAGGAAAAATTACTGATACACACAACAAGGATAAATCTCAAAAATGGTATGTTGAAAAAAGAAACCTGACCCAAAAAAGTCACAAACTGCACTGTATGATTCCATCCATATGAAGTTCAAGTACTGACAAAACTAATCTACAATTATAGATAAATTTACCTGGGGCAGGGTGATAGGGAGTTGACCATGACAGGCTTCAGAACATACTACTCTCAAAATATGACATCTTGGCATTTTGCATATTTTAAGCTGAAGGAATCTGAGAAACAGCAGGTGCAGAAAGGACTTCCCTTGAAGCAGATCATAGGATCCTCGTGTGAGAGGTGTCCTCTCTATACCCAGAAGATAGCAGCATCTTAATCTCAAAAGACAGAGTGGCTAGGTGCAGTGACTCATGCCTATAATCCCAGCACTTTGGGAGGCCGAGGAAGGAGGATTACTTGCGCCCCAGAGTTTGAGGCCAGCTTGGGCAACAGTAAGAGCCCATCTCTACAAAAAATTTAAAAACTCAGCCATGCATAGTGGCACATACCCGTAGTCCCCGCTGCTTAGGAGGCTGTGGCAGGAGGATCACTTGAGCCCAAGAGGATGAGGCCGCAGTGAGCTATGAGCCACTGCACTCCAGCCTGGGGAAAAGAGTGAGACCCTGTCTCAAAACTTAAAAACAGAAATAGAGGAACACCCAGAGGAATCTGAACAAACAGGCCTTGTTAAGTTTTTCCCAGTTTACTCCTCTTAGCTCATATCCCTTTCTGTCCTATCACATTCCACAACTCTTCCTTCTTCATCAAACCTAACTTAAAAACACTCAGGTTTTACTGTTTCTTCGGGTCTTCATTTCCTTATGAAGGCTCCCATGTCATGTAAAACTTACATTAAACAAGTTTACATGTTTTTCTCTTGTTAATCTACCTTTTATTACAGGGGCCCCAACCGAAAACTTGGAAGGGTAGAAGCTATTTTCCCTCCCCTACACTGGGAAGGGGTTCAAGGAAGCTTTTTTGGCGTGACGGAAACATTCTGTGTCTTGAAGGGGGTACTGTTTACACAGATGTATATATTTATCAAAATTTATTGAACCAGGCCAGGCACAGTGGCTCACTGTGATCCCAGCACTTTAGGAGGTCAAGGTGGAAGGATCACTTGAAGCCAGGAGTTTGAGATCAGCCTGGGCAACAAAGTGAAACCTCATCTCTACAAAAACAAAAAAAATTAGCCGGTGTGGTGGCTTGTACCTATAATCCCAGCTACACTGGAGACTGAGGTGAGAGGATCGCTTGAGCCCAGGAGGTCAAGGTTGCAGTGAGCCATGATCATGCCACTGCACTCTGGCCCGGGTGACAAAGGGAGACCCCATCTCAACAAAAAATAAAAGAAAAATTCCCGAGCTGTACAAATGATCTCAGATTTTTACTAGTCATCTATAGCTCAAAAGAAATTACAGGTATGCTGCGGCTCACACCTGTAATCCCACACTTGGAGAGATCGAGGTGGGTGGATCACCTGAGGTCAGGAATTCAAGACCAGCCTGGCCAACACAGAGAAACCCTGTCTCTACTAAAAATACAAAAATTAGTCAGGCGTGGTGGCGCTCGCCTGTAATTCCAGCTACTCGGGAGGCTGAGGCAGGGGAACTGCTTGAATCTGGGCGGTGGAGGTTGCGGTGAGCCGAGATCATGCCACTACACTCCAGCCTAGGAAATAGAACCAGACTCTTTTTCCAAAAAAAAGAAAAAGAAAAAGAAAAAAGAAACCACTCAAAGTGGCATTCTCTATGGATAATGTTTCCTTAATTCCAGTGATTTGATGAAAGTAACCTAAAATGTAACATAATTAAAAACTCAAAAGGCTAGCAAAACCCTTTACTATGTATGACCAAAATGAGACATTTTCAGTGATTTTTACTAGTGATACACACTTGTAATGAACCATCAAAGAAATATGAGTATTATACAATCAAAATTTTCTCACATCAACCTGGATATGGTGGCTGAATGAGATCTTTATCTTCTAATTCGAGATCATTGAGCAAAAAAGCATATTGAAAACCAATAAAGGGCCGGGCGCGGTGGCTCAAGCCTGTAATCCCAGCACTTTGGGAGGCCGAGACTGGCGGATCACAAGGTCAGGAGGTCGAGACCATCCTGGCTAATACAGTGAAACCCCGTCTCTACTAAAAAATACAAAAAACTAGCCAGGCGAGGTGGTGGGCGCCTGTGGTCCCAGCTACTCGGGAGGCTGAGGCAGGAGAATGGCGTAAACCCGGGAGGCAGAGCTTGCAGTGAGCTGAGATCCGGCCACTGCACTCCAGCCTGGGCGACAGAGCGAGACTCCGTCTCAAAAAAAAAAAAAAATCAAAAAAAAAGAAAACCAATAAAGGATGCCATTGGCATTGATAAAAGGTCTAAGTATTCCATCCAAATGTTCACTGGATTCAATGGGAATACCAAAAGAAGTGCTGAATAGAACATCAAAGAAATACTTCTGATGCGCTCAGCATCTCAACTGTACAACTCATACAACTACCCAGCGAGAGGTAACTGTGAATAACAGAAGGGCAGTCATGACAGCACTGTACTCTCATATAGCAGCATACAGCCTAACAGGACTGAAAGGAGCGGTCTGCTGGTCATCAACACATCAACCTCTCCAAATCAAAGAATGCAAACTAAAACAATAAGATGACATTTTATTTACTGCCAAATCTCAACTGACATTTATTGATTTTGACATTTATTGATTTATTAGAGAAAAATAATAGTTTATACTCCAAATGTCATGAAAAAATAGGTGGAAATAAAAATTTGCACAATGTATACTGACACTGCTAAGTTGTCCTAAAAGAGTGTGTAATTTTTACTTCTGAGTGTCACTCTGAAAGAAATACTGGCAAAGGGGCACAAAGATGTGTGTGCAAGGGTATTTACTGCATTTTTAATAGCAAAACTCCTGGAAAAAGTAAATTATCAAAAGCAATTAGCCCGGGCACTGTGGCTCACGCCAGTAATCCCATCACTTTGGGAGGCCAAGGTAGGCGGATCACTTGAGGTCAGGAGCTGGAGAACAGCCTGACCAACATGGTGAAACCCCATCTACTAAAAACACAAAAATTTGCTGGGCGTGGTGGCAGGCACCTATGATCCACTTTGGAAGGCTGAGGTAGGAGGACTGCTTGAGGCCAATAGTATG
>NW_022162725.1:0-4534 GCF_008728515.1 Papio anubis | reverse complement strand
TGAAGTGTGGGTGACCAGCCACTCACACGGGGAATGAGGCTCTTTGGCCCTATTTCTCATAGGGCTGGTATGTAGGGCCCCAGGTGTCCCTGTGCTCACAGCCTCAGCCTGCAAGGACCCCCTATCAGCCCCTCCATGGGAGTTGGGAGTTAAAGGGGGCCATGAGCAGCTCTCCTGGGGGAAGTTCCTTGTCCTGGGACTGGGGCATCTGTCCCTCAGGGCCCTCCTGTCCTTTTGGGGCTCCAAGCACAGAAAGCCGCAATCTCGGTCTTCACATGGAGACCAAATGTGTCCCAAGCCAGGCTGTAGCACACACATGAGAGTGTAGGTAAACAGGCCAAAGCCCACTGCTCCCCCTGACAAGAGCAACTGTAGCAGAAAAGGAAGTGGACAGACTTTGGAGAATGTCAGGGAGCTGCCTCAGAGGTGGAAGCCAGGAACACAGGACAGCTGGTGCCTGACTGAGGGCGCCCATCACCACAGCCCACGTCCTTGTGCCTTTCCATAGGGTCAGTCTGGCTCCAGCATTTGCTCTGGAATAATAGGGCCCCACAGCGCAGACGATCATGACCACCTGTCTGCCAGAGAGATGCGAGAGAGCCTGAGGAGAGGAGTCCCCTGTGTGATGCTCCCTGGGCCAACTGACAGGACAGGGCTTGTCGGGCACACAGGCCCCAGACTCAGCATTTATATCTGGCTCATGAGCCCAGTGACTCTGGGCAGCACAGTAGCACACGGTGGACACAAGCTCTACATTGAGTTAGGCAGGCCAGGAGCTGACTGCTGACAATTGGCCTGGCCACATCCTTGCACTTCACTGTACAAGAGTCTCAGGGTGGAGTGAGGTGAGCTCTGAGATCACACCACAAAAAACTCATTGCTGGGAAGACCAAGCATGCCCAGGACAGCTATATAGAAGGTGGTTGTTGGGTCCTTCACACCATGTAAAGCAGAGGCTCTTAAATAGCTTGGGTTAGGACGCTCCCAAATCTTCACTGAAATTTCCAAGCCCATCACAGACTCCAAATTTTGCCTAGATTGCCCTGAGCATCCATGGACTCCTGGACAAGAAGACCATGTACTGGTCAGCAAAGTTGCCATGACAGAGCCTGGAGGGTCTTGCCTTCAGGACCCTGCCTGATACCTCCTCCCAGAGAACCATCTTCCAGCCCCTAACATATTTTCCCACCCCTGTAATCATGCTAAATGGAACAGGAAGACACTGTATTAGGGTTCGCCAGAGGGACAGAATCAATAGGATATATAAGGGGAATTAGCTCACATGACCCCAAAGGCAAAGTCCCATGAGCTGGAGAATGACAGCGTGGCTCCCAGGGGAGCCAGCATCATGGCTCAATAGTTTGAAAGCCTCAGAACCAGGGAAGCCAACAGGGCAGCCCCCAGTCTGAGGCCAAAGGCCTGAGAGACCCCAGGAGGCTGCTGGTACAAGTCCTAGTGTCCAAAAGTCAAAGAACCTAGAGTCTGATGACCAAGGGCAGGAGAAAAAGGCATCCTGCTCTGGAATGAGGAGATGGGGCAGGGTGGGGAGGGGGGGTAGGGGGATAGGGGGTGGGGAGAGAGAGAGGGAGAGAGAGAGAAAGAAAGATGGAGCACTGAATATCCCCTTTCTTCTACCTGCTTTGTCCTAGCCACGCCCCCAGCTGATTGTGTGGTGCCACCCACATTGAGCAGGGATCTTCCTCTCTCCATTCACTGACTCATATGTCAATCTCCTCTGGAAACACCCTCACAGACACAACCAGGAACTATGCCTCACTAGCCATCTAGGCATCCCTCAATCCAGTCAAACTGACATCTACTCTTAACCATCACAGATATACAACATCAAAGGAGGCAAATGTGGAAAAATAAAATTCACTCTGGGCTTTCTCCTCCAACTGAGGATACGAGTGCTCAAGACCACCCTCCCGGCATTGTACTCACCCCAAAGCCTCCACCAGTTTCCAGGAGCACAGATACCACACACGCCATCGGATACACCCTAGCAAGGTTCTCCCCTGAGGTGGGACTCAGAGGGCCCCTTGGGGCTTGATAGGTGTCAGCAGTTTGCCTCATTGTAGATTATGCCACAGAATGATTTTGAATAGGGATTATAGTGCCAGTTAATTTGCAGCATAACTTTGAGTCCAATCATTTCCCTTCCTTCCTTCCTTCCTCCTCTCCTCTCCTCCACCTCCCTCCCTCCCTCCTCAGCTTTCTTTCCTTTCTTTTCAACAACAACAACAACAACAACATAACAACAACTTTCTTTCTTTCTTCATTATTCCTTCTTTATTCCTTCCCATTAAAGCTACATTATTATTATTATTCCTTCATTATTCAGCTTTCTTTCTTTCTTTCTTTTTCTTTTCTTTCTTTCTTTCTTTTCTTTCTTTCTTTCTTTCTTTCTTCTTCTTCTTTTCTTTCTCTCTCCTCTTTCTTTCTTTCTTTCTTTTCTCTCTCTCTTTCTCTCTCTCTCTAGTATTCTTCCTTCCTTCCTTCCCCTCCTCCTCCTCCATCCCTCAGCCCCTATATTTTACCTTTCTTTTCTTTTTGTCTTTTGTTTTTGAGGGGGATCTCGCTTTCAGTCTCCTCAACCTGGAGTGCAGTGGAGCGTGATCTTGATATCTCTCATTATCCAGGTTCAAACCAGTTCATCCACTATCAGTATCCTCCCCAAGTGAAAACAGGATTACCAAGGCATGCCACCAAGTACCAATTCAGTTTTTGTATTTTAATGTGTAGTGGGATAAGGCTTTGCCATGTTGGCCAGGCTTCAATTCTTCAGCAGCCTGACCTCAGGTGAGGTGAAATGCCATGGCCTCAAATGGACTCTGTCCTGGTTTTCCTTTTCATAGCCTTAGTTGCCAAAATTGTCCTCTGGCCTAGGGTTAAGTATCCAACCAGATGTATGAGTATTCAAGAGTATTTGTTCCAAATAAATTGCATTTCATTTAAAATAAAAGAGTATTGCCTTGTGATGAAGTAATAAAATTATTAAAGTTATTAAATCTCGATCATTAAGAATGAACATTCTTAATCATGTATGATGAGGCATCACACTTATGCATATCAAAGTAGTGAAGAGCAAAAAGAGTGATTGAACCTGTGTAAGATAAAGAGGAAATCGATGACATGGATGATTGATAGATGTAAAAAGTCAGACTGTAGCACAGAAAATATGAAAGAGGAGTTTATGAACACAGAATCTACTAGCACCTGAATCTTGGACTTCCTAGCCTCCAGCTCCACAGCTGAAAGAAGTAAATATCTGTTGCTGAAAACACTCAGTCTATAGTATTTTATTATAGCAGCATAAGCTTGAAGAAAGAGCTCAAATCAATAACCTAACACCTCAAGGAACTAGAAAAGGAAGAACAAACTAAACAAAAATTAGCAGAAGGAAGGAAATAATAAAGACCAGATAGATAAACAAAATAGAGAATAGAAAAGTAATAGAAAAAAATCAACAAAATCAAGATTTAGTTGTTTTAAAAGATCAACAAAATTACAAACCCTTAACTGGACTACCTAAGAAAAAAAGAAAGAAAACTAAGATAACTCAAATTAAAAATGAAAGAAGGGACATTACAACTGATGCCACAGAAACAAAAAGAATTATGAGAGAGTACTACTAATATTTAAATACCAACATATTGAATAACTTAGAAGAAATGGATAAATTTGTAGAAACATACAACCTACCAAAACTGAACCACAAATAAATTTTACAAATCTGAACAGACCTATAGCTAGTAAGTAGATTGAAGCAGTAATCAAAAACCTCCCCAAAAGAAAAACCTGGTGTGTGATGTTCCCCTTCCTGTGTCCAAGTGACCTCATCATTCAGTTCCCACCTATGAGTGCGAACATGTGGTGTTTGGTTTTCTGTTCTTGGGATAGTTTGCTGAGAATGATGGTTTCCAGTTGCATCCATGTCCCTGCAAAGAACACGAACTCATCCTTTTTTGTGGCTGCACAGTATTCCATGATACCGCATGTTCTCACTCATAGGTGGGAATTGAACAATGAGATCACTTGGACACAGGAAGGGGAACATCACACACCGGGTCCTATTGTGGGGAGTGGAGAGGGGGAAGGGATAGCATTAGGAGATATACCTAATGTAAATGATGAATTAATGGGTGCAGCACACCAACATGGCACATGTATACGTATGTAACAAACCTGCACGTTGTGCACATGTACCCTAGAACTTAGAACTTAAAGTATAATTAAAAAAAAAAAAGAAAAAGAAAAACCTAGCCCTGGGAAATTCTACCAAAGAATCAATACTAACCTTCCTCAATTCTTCCAAAGAATTAAAGAAAGGAAATGCTCTCAAACTCATATGAGGACAAAATTATCTCGATTCCACAACCAAAGCCACAAGAAAAGAAAACTAAAGACCAGTGTATCAGGTGACTATTGATGCAAAATTCCTAAAAAAACTTTAGTGAACAGAATTAAACAGCACATTAAAAGGATTATAGGCCAGGCGCGGTGTCTCACGCCTGTAATCCCAGTACTTTGG
>NW_022162724.1:0-4537 GCF_008728515.1 Papio anubis | reverse complement strand
GGGGATGGACACTCACCTTCTAACCAGTAGTTCCAAAAAGTGTGGCATGGTGATAAAGTCCCAGGAGGGGCCCAGGCAGGTGGCATAAGAGGAGATGGGTTTAGTTAGCAAGGCTGGAACCAGGGAGTCCAATAGCTTCTCCCCTGTGCCGGGCTGGAAAGTTGGCATCCTGCAGATCTCATTTTCATACTAGGGGGACAAGGAGGGACATGGGAGTCAGTGGTAACACCAGGAACCACCAGAGGATCGGGATCTGGAACTCACTCCAAGAAGCACCAACCCTTCAGGGACTTGTGCATGTGGAGAACCTGGGTGCCCATGGTGAAAAGGGTTCTAGGCTTTCAAAGAAAAATTGCATGTGAGGATGGAGAAGGAGAAAATGATTCATGCCTTCAAGGCATCGGCACGGTGAATGTCAGCTGTGGGGCAATAGCACCCTCTGTATCAACAGCCTGCATGAAGAGCATCATCCCTGCAATCCTCAAAAATCACCCTCATGGTGGAGAAGAGGAGACGCGGGCTTTTGGATGTCAGATGCTTGCTCAGCAGCACCCGGGTCAGAAGACAGCACCTTCCACAGGGAGGACTGGATGAAATTCCCTTTAGGCCACCTAAGGCTCTACTTCTGATATGGAGGGGAAGGGCCTGGGGAGGTCTCGTCCCCTCCTCATTATAGTGACTGCACACAGGACAAGACGCTGTAGAAGAACCCTTTGACTTAAAGGGATGTGATTTTTTGTTCTTTAACATGAACAGGAGTCTGGAGAAACAGCTACGTCCATCCCAGCCCTGGCCAAGAGGAAAATGCCGGAAGACTGCAGGGTGGGAGGAAGCGCAACCCAAGGCCCAGGATCTGCCAGGTGACTCATGGAAGAGCAAACGCAGGCAGGTATTGAAACCGGGAAAGGTTACGCAAATGTAGGTTTGAAACTGGAAATGAAACAAGGTGATTTTCTCTGCCACACAGACAGCAGATTGGCACAAAGTTAAGAGCATGTTAGTATTCAGGGGAGGCTGCGTTCACAGAAGCAGCTACGTTCAGAGGCTGCTGGTGACCCTGTGAGCAGCTGGAGCCCTTTTGGAAAGTCAACTGGCTAGAGCTGTTGAAACTTGCTATCTGCACATCCTTTCACCCAGATATCCCTTTCCCCGGTGTGTGTCTTCCACAGGGGATTTGTGTATTTTATGGGTTGAATTATGTCGCCTCCCCCAAATGTAACTGTTTCTGTTCTCAACCCCAAAGACTCAGAATGTGACTGTGTTTGGACACAGAGTTCTCCAAGAGGTAATTCAGGAGAAGTGAGTTCATTAGGGTGGCCCCTAAGTTAATATGCCTGGGCTTCTTACAAGGAGAGGTGGTCAGCGCACAGAGAAGTTCAAGAGAAGACCCTGTGCTGACCGAGATAGAAGTCAGCCATCTCCATGGCAAGGAGAGAGGCCCAGAGAAACCACCCCAGACTGACAGCTTGACCTTGGGCTTCCAGTCTCCAGAATTGTGAGGAACCAGATTTCTGTGGTTAAGCCCTTCAGTCAGCGTGCATGTTATGGCAGCCCCGGGAAACTGCTCCAGCCTATTAGAACACACTTAGGATTATGCTCCCTGCAGAAAGGCTGCGTAGAAAGGAAATTTTATCATGACAGCCTCCACTGGCACTGAGAGGCTGACCCGAATTGGAACATGGCCTTCCTTAAGGAATATTACAGTGACATGCGAGGGTGCAGTTCCTGCCTGCTGGGTCTGCAAGGATGAGTTCTGTGAGATGACACTTTAAAGACCGATGCATAGAGTAGCTTCACCTTCTTTTGTTGAAATCACCACCCCCCCACAACTTGTTTGTGTCAAAGTGTTGAATTTTAAGTCCTGGAGGAGGTCTGGCAGGGAAGGGGAGCTGCCTGTTGCCAGAAATACACTTAGGGTGGGGAGTTAAAATGATAATAGGATGAGTATGTTGCTACAATGTTACCATTGTTCCCCATTCTGGTAGCAACATGCTGAGATACTCCTGGCATAGCAGAAAGTGAAAACAGAAGGATTTTCTCTGATCTTCCTCTGATAGGTGAAAGGGACTTTGCTGGTAACCAAGTTGCCCCTGGGGACTAATGGTAGCCAGATTCCTTTGGGAGAGGACAGTGGCTCACTCAAGTGGGAAAGCCCTAGGACAGAGCCTAGGGAGTCCCCATATTCGTGTTTGAGTCCTGGGCCCACCCTCGTTTTTTCGAGTCCCTGTGTCTGGAGACCCTCCTGTGCCCAATCTCACCCCAGACCAGCACTGGCCGTGGTTGGTAGCAGGGGGCCCCTGCCCTTCTTTGAAGAATATGGAGAAATGGAATCCATCCAACAGCTCCTGCTTGATCTGCTGTGTGGAGCTCTGCAAAGAAAGTGCCCGAGAGCCAGGCGAAGAGGTATCAGTGGCCTGTCTGGCTGACCCCATAGTGGGACACCCCCGTTAGAACTCCTCCCTGGCGCCCCCTTCCCCAACAGGATTTGGCACATAGGAGCATCTGCATAGACCTCCAGCCAGAGCAGGTTGAGGTCTCCAGCAGATGAAGCTTGAGGTCTTGGGATTCAGATCTGAGCAAACAAACTGTGTCCTCGACACTCACCTTCCCATCCTGAAGGCATGGCCTGGGCTGTGAAGGTGACATTCTGACCAGGCTCCAAACCCCCGACAACCTACCTGCTCCTGTCCACGGAGGGCCCCTCTTCTCCTGTTTCCCCCAGACACATGGGGAGGGGCTCAGCATTGCCCTAATGGGCACAGCTGAGGCCTGGCCTCGACGGGCCTGCCCTGGGCCCTGTGTTACCTGTGGGTGCCTTCTGGCAAAGAGCCAGAGGCGTCGAGGGTGAGGGTTGAACCAATGTCTATATTCTTGAGAAACAGTCTCATTTTGGCCTCTTCTGCGACGAGGAGGTCGGCAGCATGTTGGGACACAGCAGGAGAACATGGTGTTCTCTCGAGTGTCGACTCTCAACTGAGCTGGAAATGGGGCTGTGTGTATAATATGGGTGCCTAGTTACCAGAATTCTAAGTTCTGTTGGGGTCTGTCAGTAAGGAAGTGAGGTCACATCTTGTAGGTTCCATCCTGTAAGCGTCTCCTTTCCATAAGACCTACTCAAAGGTCCCTCTGGGCTTCTGGCCACTCACTCTCCCCCATCAACTACTTACCTTTCACCATTATGCCAAAATGTGCCCCTTCAGCACCTTGGGAAGACCTGGATGTAACCAGGGCCCCAGGATTGAGGAGACAGTGCTGGGTCAAACAACCTTTATCTTAGCAGTTGTGAGACCCTAGAGAACTCCTTTGGTGTTTTGGGGCCTCCCCAGCCTGCACAATGGGGGTTATGCTTGCATCTCAAATGATCCTCCCTCCTCAGCCCCCCTAGTGACTGGAACCACAGGCATGTGTCACCACACCTGGCTAATATTTAAACTTTTTGTGGAGACTATGTCTCACTGTGTTGCTTAGGCTGGTCTTGAACTCCTGGGCTCAAGTGATCCTCCTGTCTTGACATCCCAAAGTGCTGGGATTACAGACTTGAGCTGCCATGCCCAGCCTGGTTTAATTTCATTATACATACATGCATACATACATACATGCATACATACATTTATTTACTTATTTAAGATAGGGTCTCGCTCTGTCACCCAGGCTGGAGTACAGTGATGCAAACACAGCTCACTGAAGCTTTGACCTCTGGGGCTCAAGCAGTCCTCCCACCTCAGCCTCCCAAGTAGCTGGGACCCCCGGTGTGTGCCACCATGCTTGGCTAATTTTTGTACTTTTTGTTGAGATGGGGCTTACTATATTTCCCAGGCTGGTCTTGACCTCCTAGGCTCAAGCAGTCCTCCCACTTTGGCCTCCCAAAGTGCTGAGATGACAGGCGTGAGCCATCATGCCTGGTCCCAAGGCATATTTTTACTTCTACTGTAGTTCAGCCTTAAGACTGTACCAGCAGATAGAGATGGAAAAGTAAGATGAATCGAATATCAGATTACATTTATAAATAAAGTAGTTACTAATCAATGACTTTCTTTTCTTTCTTTCTTTTCCTTTCCCTCCCTTCCTTCCTTCCTTCCTTCCTTCCTTTCTTTCTTTCTTTCTTTTTTTTTTTTTTTGAGACGGAGTCTCGCTCTGCCGCCCAGGCTGGAGTACAGTGGCCGGATCTCAGCTCACTGCAAGCTCCGCCTCCTGGGTTCATGCCATTCTCCTGCCTCAGCCTCCCGAGTAGCTGGGACTACAGGCACCCGCCACCTCGCCCGGCTAGTTTTTTGTATTTTTTAGTAGAGACGGGGTTTCACCGTGTTAGCCAGGATGGTCTCGATCTCCTGACCTCGTGATCCACCCGTCTCGGCCTCCCAAAGTGCTGGGATTACAGGCTTGAGCCACCGCGCCCGGCCCTCTTTCTCTCTCTCTCTCTCTCTTTCTTTCTTTCTTTCTTTCTTTCTTTCTTTCTTTCTTTCTTTCTTTCTTTCTTTCTTTCTTTCTTTCTTTCTTCCTTCCTTCCTTCCTTCCTTCCTTCCTTCCTTCCTTCCTT
>NW_022162723.1:0-4537 GCF_008728515.1 Papio anubis | reverse complement strand
GGGGATGGACACTCACCTTCTAACCAGTAGTTCCAAAAAGTGTGGCATGGTGATAAAGTCCCAGGAGGGGCCCAGGCAGGTGGCATAAGAGGAGATGGGTTTAGTTAGCAAGGCTGGAACCAGGGAGTCCAATAGCTTCTCCCCTGTGCCGGGCTGGAAAGTTGGCATCCTGCAGATCTCATTTTCATACTAGGGGGACAAGGAGGGACATGAGAGTCAGTGGTAACACCATGAACCACCAGAGGATCGGGATCTGGAACTCACTCCAAGAAGCACCAACCCTTCAGGGACTTGTGCATGTGGAGAACCTGGGTGCCCATGGTGAAAAGGGTTCTAGGCTTTCAAAGAAAAATTGCATGTGAGGATGGAGAAGGAGAAAATGATTCATGCCTTCAAGGCATCGGCACGGTGAATGTCAGCTGTGGGGCAATAGCACCCTCTGTATCAACAGCCTGCATGAAGAGCATCATCCCTGCAATCCTCAAAAATCACCCTCATGGTGGAGAAGAGGAGACGCGGGCTTTTGGATGTCAGATGCTTGCTCAGCAGCACCCGGGTCAGAAGACAGCACCTTCCACAGGGAGGACTGGATGAAATTCCCTTTAGGCCACCTAAGGCTCTACTTCTGATATGGAGGGGAAGGGCCTGGGGAGGTCTCGTCCCCTCCTCATTATAGTGACTGCACACAGGACAAGACGCTGTAGAAGAACCCTTTGACTTAAAGGGATGTGATTTTTTGTTCTTTAACATGAACAGGAGTCTGGAGAAACAGCTACGTCCATCCCAGCCCTGGCCAAGAGGAAAATGCCGGAAGACTGCAGGGTGGGAGGAAGCGCAACCCAAGGCCCAGGATCTGCCAGGTGACTCATGGAAGAGCAAACGCAGGCAGGTATTGAAACCGGGAAAGGTTACGCAAATGTAGGTTTGAAACTGGAAATGAAACAAGGTGATTTTCTCTGCCACACAGACAGCAGATTGGCACAAAGTTAAGAGCATGTTAGTATTCAGGGGAGGCTGCGTTCACAGAAGCAGCTACGTTCAGAGGCTGCTGGTGACCCTGTGAGCAGCTGGAGCCCTTTTGGAAAGTCAACTGACTAGAGCTGTTGAAACTTGCTATCTGCACATCCTTTCACCCAGATATCCCTTTCCCCGGTGTGTGTCTTCCACAGGGGATTTGTGTATTTTATGGGTTGAATTATGTCGCCTCCCCCAAATGTAACTGTTTCTGTTCTCAACCCCAAAGACTCAGAATGTGACTGTGTTTGGACACAGAGTTCTCCAAGAGGTAATTCAGGAGAAGTGAGTTCATTAGGGTGGCCCCTAAGTTAATATGCCTGGGCTTCTTACAAGGAGAGGTGGTCAGCGCACAGAGAAGTTCAAGAGAAGACCCTGTGCTGACCGAGATAGAAGTCAGCCATCTCCATGGCAAGGAGAGAGGCCCAGAGAAACCACCCCAGACTGACAGCTTGACCTTGGGCTTCCAGTCTCCAGAATTGTGAGGAACCAGATTTCTGTGGTTAAGCCCTTCAGTCAGCGTGCATGTTATGGCAGCCCCGGGAAACTGCTCCAGCCTATTAGAACACACTTAGGATTATGCTCCCTGCAGAAAGGCTGCGTAGAAAGGAAATTTTATCATGACAGCCTCCACTGGCACTGAGAGGCTGACCCGAATTGGAACATGGCCTTCCTTAAGGAATATTACAGTGACATGCGAGGGTGCAGTTCCTGCCTGCTGGGTCTGCAAGGATGAGTTCTGTGAGATGACACTTTAAAGACCGATGCATAGAGTAGCTTCACCTTCTTTTGTTGAAATCACCACCCCCCCACAACTTGTTTGTGTCAAAGTGTTGAATTTTAAGTCCTGGAGGAGGTCTGGCAGGGAAGGGGAGCTGCCTGTTGCCAGAAATACACTTAGGGTGGGGAGTTAAAATGATAATAGGATGAGTATGTTGCTACAATGTTACCATTGTTCCCCATTCTGGTAGCAACATGCTGAGATACTCCTGGCATAGCAGAAAGTGAAAACAGAAGGATTTTCTCTGATCTTCCTCTGATAGGTGAAAGGGACTTTGCTGGTAACCAAGTTGCCCCTGGGGACTAATGGTAGCCAGATTCCTTTGGGAGAGGACAGTGGCTCACTCAAGTGGGAAAGCCCTAGGACAGAGCCTAGGGAGTCCCCATATTCGTGTTTGAGTCCTGGGCCCACCCTCGTTTTTTCGAGTCCCTGTGTCTGGAGACCCTCCTGTGCCCAATCTCACCCCAGACCAGCACTGGCCGTGGTTGGTAGCAGGGGGCCCCTGCCCTTCTTTGAAGAATATGGAGAAATGGAATCCATCCAACAGCTCCTGCTTGATCTGCTGTGTGGAGCTCTGCAAAGAAAGTGCCCGAGAGCCAGGCGAAGAGGTATCAGTGGCCTGTCTGGCTGACCCCATAGTGGGACACCCCCGTTAGAACTCCTCCCTGGCGCCCCCTTCCCCAACAGGATTTGGCACATAGGAGCATCTGCATAGACCTCCAGCCAGAGCAGGTTGAGGTCTCCAGCAGATGAAGCTTGAGGTCTTGGGATTCAGATCTGAGCAAACAAACTGTGTCCTCGACACTCACCTTCCCATCCTGAAGGCATGGCCTGGGCTGTGAAGGTGACATTCTGACCAGGCTCCAAACCCCCGACAACCTACCTGCTCCTGTCCACGGAGGGCCCCTCTTCTCCTGTTTCCCCCAGACACATGGTGAGGGGCTCAGCATTGCCCTAATGGGCACAGCTGAGGCCTGGCCTCGACGGGCCTGCCCTGGGCCCTGTGTTACCTGTGGGTGCCTTCTGGCAAAGAGCCAGAGGCGTCGAGGGTGAGGGTTGAACCAATGTCTATATTCTTGAGAAACAGTCTCATTTTGGCCTCTTCTGCGACGAGGAGGTCGGCAGCATGTTGGGACACAGCAGGAGAACATGGTGTTCTCTCGAGTGTCGACTCTCAACTGAGCTGGAAATGGGGCTGTGTGTATAATATGGGTGCCTAGTTACCAGAATTCTAAGTTCTGTTGGGGTCTGTCAGTAAGGAAGTGAGGTCACATCTTGTAGGTTCCATCCTGTAAGCGTCTCCTTTCCATAAGACCTACTCAAAGGTCCCTCTGGGCTTCTGGCCACTCACTCTCCCCCATCAACTACTTACCTTTCACCATTATGCCAAAATGTGCCCCTTCAGCACCTTGGGAAGACCTGGATGTAACCAGGGCCCCAGGATTGAGGAGACAGTGCTGGGTCAAACAACCTTTATCTTAGCAGTTGTGAGACCCTAGAGAACTCCTTTGGTGTTTTGGGGCCTCCCCAGCCTGCACAATGGGGGTTATGCTTGCATCTCAAATGATCCTCCCTCCTCAGCCCCCCTAGTGACTGGAACCACAGGCATGTGTCACCACACCTGGCTAATATTTAAACTTTTTGTGGAGACTATGTCTCACTGTGTTGCTTAGGCTGGTCTTGAACTCCTGGGCTCAAGTGATCCTCCTGTCTTGACATCCCAAAGTGCTGGGATTACAGACTTGAGCTGCCATGCCCAGCCTGGTTTAATTTCATTATACATACATGCATACATACATACATGCATACATACATTTATTTACTTATTTAAGATAGGGTCTCGCTCTGTCACCCAGGCTGGAGTACAGTGATGCAAACACAGCTCACTGAAGCTTTGACCTCTGGGGCTCAAGCAGTCCTCCCACCTCAGCCTCCCAAGTAGCTGGGACCCCCGGTGTGTGCCACCATGCTTGGCTAATTTTTGTACTTTTTGTTGAGATGGGGCTTACTATATTTCCCAGGCTGGTCTTGACCTCCTAGGCTCAAGCAGTCCTCCCACTTTGGCCTCCCAAAGTGCTGAGATGACAGGCGTGAGCCATCATGCCTGGTCCCAAGGCATATTTTTACTTCTACTGTAGTTCAGCCTTAAGACTGTACCAGCAGATAGAGATGGAAAAGTAAGATGAATCGAATATCAGATTACATTTATAAATAAAGTAGTTACTAATCAATGACTTTCTTTTCTTTCTTTCTTTTCCTTTCCCTCCCTTCCTTCCTTCCTTCCTTCCTTCCTTTCTTTCTTTCTTTCTTTTTTTTTTTTTTTGAGACGGAGTCTCGCTCTGCCGCCCAGGCTGGAGTACAGTGGCCGGATCTCAGCTCACTGCAAGCTCCGCCTCCTGGGTTCATGCCATTCTCCTGCCTCAGCCTCCCGAGTAGCTGGGACTACAGGCACCCGCCACCTCGCCCGGCTAGTTTTTTGTATTTTTTAGTAGAGACGGGGTTTCACCGTGTTAGCCAGGATGGTCTCGATCTCCTGACCTCGTGATCCACCCGTCTCGGCCTCCCAAAGTGCTGGGATTACAGGCTTGAGCCACCGCGCCCGGCCCTCTTTCTCTCTCTCTCTCTCTCTTTCTTTCTTTCTTTCTTTCTTTCTTTCTTTCTTTCTTTCTTTCTTTCTTTCTTTCTTTCTTTCTTTCTTTCTTCCTTCCTTCCTTCCTTCCTTCCTTCCTTCCTTCCTTCCTT
>NW_022162722.1:0-4542 GCF_008728515.1 Papio anubis | reverse complement strand
CTTTGAGGCTTACGGTGAAAACGGAAATATCTTCAGATATATAATGGAGAGAAGATTTCCAAGGATCTGCTTTGTGACGTGTGCATTCCACTCACGGAGATATACTTTTCTACTCAAAGAGGATTGGGGAATCCCGTTTGGCGAAAAAGCTACCAGGGTACTTTTGGGAGTATATGGACGGCCATGGTGAAAAAGGAAATACCTTCAGACAAAAAGTGAAAAGAAGCTTTCTGTGAAACTGTTTTGTGATAGATATGTCTATCCATCTCACATAGATAAAACTTTCTTTCTATTACGTGATTTTGAAACTGCGTCATGGTTGGATTTGTGAAGGGACATTCGGCAGCACATTCAGGCCTGTGGGGAAATAGAAGATATCTTCAGATAAAAACTAGATAGAAGCTTTCCATGAAACTGCTTTGTGATGTGTGCATTCCACTCAGGGAGTTATACCTCTTTTCTCATAAGGCAGTGTTTCAACACAGTTCCTGTAAGACTGAAAAAGTGATATGTTGCAACACATTGAAGACTATGGTAAAAAGTGAAATATCCTGAATTAAAATCCAGAAACAAGCGTTCCAAGAAACTGTTCTCTAATGTGTGCATTCATTTCAGAGATTTAAAGCTTACACTACGTTGCCCAGTTTGGAAACTCTGTCTTTGAGGAATCAGTGAAGGGATATTTAGTGGCGCCCAGAGGCTTGTGGTGAGACAGGTAACATCTGTCAATGAAAACTGGAGAGAAGCTTTCAGAGCAACTGCTTTGTGATGCGTGTATTCATCTCATAGAGTTAAATGATTCTTTGGATTGAAGAGTTGAAATCACTGCTTCTGTGGAACCTGAGAAAGGACATTTGAAATGCTCTTAAGAATATGCTGAAAAAGAAATACCCTCTGATAAAACCAGAAGGAAACATTCTGTGAGACTGCTCTAGGTCACGTGAATTCAACTCGCACAGTTAAGCTTCTGTTTTCATTGACACGTATTCTAAGACTGTTTGGGGATAGTCAGCTAAGGGATACTCGGGAGCGCTTTGAGGCTTACGGTGAAAACGGAAATATCTTCAGATAGATACTGGAGAGAACATTTCCAAGGAGCCGCTTTGTGATGTGTGCATTCCACTCACAAAGTTATACTTTTCTTCTCATAGAGGATTGGGAAATCCTGTTTGGAGAAAAATCTACCAGGGGAAATTCGGGAGTATATGGACGGCTATGGTGAAAAAGAAATATCCTCAGACAAAAACAGGAAAAAGCTTTCTGTGGATCTGCTTTGTGATAGATATCTCTATTCATCTCACATAGATATAACTTTCTTTCTATTATGCAGTTTTGAAACTGCGTCATGGACGGATTTGCGAAGGGACATTCGGGAGCACATTCAGGCCTGTGGGGAAATAGCAGATATCTTCAGATAAAAACTGGAGAGAAACTTTCCGAGAAACAACTTTGTGACGTGTGCATTCCATTCAAGGAGTTATAACTCTTTTCTCATAAGGCAGTGTTTGAACACTGTTCCTGTAAAACTGAAAAAGGGATATTTTGCAGCGCAATGAAGAACATGGTGAAAAGTGAAATATCTGGAAATAAAACCCAGGAAGAAACATTCCAAGAAACTGCCCTCTTACGTGTGCATTCATCTCAGAGAAGTAAAGCTTGCACTACTTTGCCCAGTTTGGAAACTCTTTTTTTGAAAAATCTGTAAAGGGATATTAAGTGTCGCCCGGAGGCTTGAGGTGAGAGAGGAAACGTCTTCCGATGAAAACTGGAGAGAGGCTTTCACAGCAACTGCTTTATGATGTGTGTATTCATGTCATAGAGTTATATGATTCTTTGGACTGAGCAGTTTGAAATTACTGTTTCTGTGGAACCTCAGAAAGGACTTTTGGGAACGCTCATAAGAAT
Organism: Papio anubis; assembly: GCF_008728515.1. Taxonomy (NCBI): domain Eukaryota; kingdom Metazoa; phylum Chordata; class Mammalia; order Primates; family Cercopithecidae; genus Papio; species Papio anubis. Next base: position 2,637 of record NW_022162722.1, on the reverse strand, counting down.
ATGCTGAAGAATAAATACCCTCTGACAAAAACTGTAAAGAAACTTTGTGTGAAACTGCTCTAGACCACGTGAATTCCACTCGTACAGTTAAGCTTCTGTTTTCATTGAGCACTATTCTAACACTGTTTTGGGTTAGTCAGCTAAGGGATACTCAGGAGCGCTTTGAGGCTTATGGTGTAGATGGAAATGTCTTCAGATCGATACTGGAGAGAAGATTTCTGAGGAGCTGCTTTGTGACGTGTGTGTTCCACTCAAAGAGTTATACCTTCTTCTCATAGAGGATTGGAGAATACCATTTGGAGAAAAAGCTACCATGGGGCATTCGGGAGTATATGGATGGCTATGGTGAAAAAGGAAGAATCCTCAGACTAAAAGTGGAAGGAAGATGTCTGTGAAACTGCTTTGTGATACATATGTCTATTCATCTCACATAGATAAACGTTCTTTCTCTTATGCAGTTTTGAAACTGCGTCATGAACGGATTCGTGAAGGGACATTCGGCAGCACATTCAGACCTGTTTGGAAATAGAAAATATCTCCCAATAAAAACTGGAGAGAAGCTTTCTATGAAACTGCTTTGGGATGTGTGCATTCCACTCAAGGAGTTATTCCTCTTTTCTCATAAGGCAGTGTTTTAACACTGTTCCTGTAAAACTGAAAAAGAGATATTTTGCAGTGCAAGTAAGACTATGGCAAAAAGCGAAAATTCTGAAATAAAACACAGAAAGAAGCATTGCACGAAACAGCTCTCTGACGTGTGCATTCATATCAGATGGTTAAAGCTTACACTACATTGCTCAGGTTGGAAACTCTGTCTTTGAGGAATCTGTGAAGGGATATTAAGTGGCGCTCAGAGGCTTGTGGTGAGAAAAGTACTGTCTTCGGATGAAAACTGGAGAGAAGCTTTCAGAGCAACTGCTGTGTGATGTGTGTATTCATCTCATAGAAATAAGTCATTCTTTGGATTGAGCAGTTTGAAATCACTGTTTCTGTGGAACCTGAGAAAGGACATTTGGGAATGCTCTTCAGAATATGCTGAAAAGGAAATACCCTCCGATAAAAACTAGAAGAAATCTTTCTGTGAAACTGCTCTAGGTCATGTGATGTCCTCTCACACAGTTAAGCTTCTGTTTTCATTGAGCAGTATTCTAACACTGTTTTAGAGTAGTCAGCTAAGGGATACACGGGAGCGCTTTGAGGCTTATGGTGAATATGGAAATATCTTCACGTAGTTACTGGAGAGAAGATTTCCGAGGAGCTGCTTTGTGACGTGTGCATTCCACTCACAGAGTTATACTTTTTTTCTCATATAGGGACGGATATGGTGAAGGAGGAAATATCCTCATACAAAAACTGGTAAGCAGCTTTCTGTTAAACTGCTTTGTGATAGATATGTGTATTCATCTCACATTAATGACACTTTCTTTCTATTACGCAGCTTTAAAGTGCGTCATGGATGGATTTGCGAAGGGACATTTGGGAGCACAATCAGGCCTGTGGGGAAATAGGAGATAACTTCAGATAAAAACTGGAGAGAAAATTTCTGAGAAACTGCTTTGTGATGTGTGCATTCCACACAGGGTGGTATACCTCCTTTCTCATAAGGCAGTGTGTGAACACTGTTCCTGTAAAACTGAAAAAGTGACATATTGCAGTGCATTGAAGACTATGGCAAAAAGTGAAATATCCTGAAGTAAAACCAGAAAGAAGCGTTCCAAAAAACTGCTCTCTGACGTGTGCGTTCATTGCAGAGAGTTGAAGCTGATACTGCGTTGCCGATTTTGGAAACTCTGTGGTTGAGGAACCTGTGAAGGGATATTGAATATCGCCCAGAGGCTTGTGGTGACAAAGGAAATGTCTTCCGATGAAAACTGGTGAGAAGCTTTCGGAGCAACAGCATTGTGATGTGTGTATTCATCTCATAGAGCTAAATCATTCTTTGGATTGAGCAGTTTGAAATCACTGTTTCTGTGGAACCTGAGAAAGGATATTTGGGAATGCTCTTAAGAATATGTTGAGAAAGAAATGCATTCCACTCAGGGGGTTATACCTATTTTCTTATAAGGCAGTGTTTGAACACTGTTAATGTAAAACTGAAAAAGTGATGTTTTGCAACACACTGAAGACTAATGTGAAAATTGAAGTATACTGAAATAAACCCCAAAAAGAAGCGTTCCAAGAAACTGCTCTCTGACCTGTACATTCATTTCACAGAGTTAAAGCTTACAATACATTGCCCAGTTTAGAAACTCTGTCTTTGAGGAAACTATGAAGGGATATTAAGTGGCACCTGGAGGCTTGTGGTGAGAAAGGAAACATCTTCCGATGAAAACTGGAGAGAAACTTTCAGAGCAACTGCTTTGTGATGTGTGTATTCATCTCATAGAGTTAAATCATTCCTTGGCTAGAGCAGTTTGAAATCACTGTTTCTGTGGAAACTGAGAAAGGACACATGCGAACGCTCTTAAAAATATGCTGAAAAAGAAATACCCTCCGATAAAAACTTGAAGAAAACTTTCTGTGAAACTGATCTAGGTCATGTGAAGTCCACTCACACAGTTAAGCTTCTGTTTTCATAGAGCACTATTTTAACACGGTTTTAGATTAGTCAGCTAAGGGATACTTGACATGCTTTGA
>NW_022162721.1:0-4543 GCF_008728515.1 Papio anubis | reverse complement strand
GGGGGGGTCTCAACTCCTTAACTCCATATTGAAATCTGTGGGAATGGCCACATTGCTGCAAATCCTCTCTCCCCTCTTCCCTATCGCTCTTTTTCCTTCCTTCAGTCTCCAAAAAAGGGCAGGGAAGATTCAAGACAGGGGAGACCCTGCCCAGAAAAGCATAAAACTCTCAAGACCAAACACAGCCGGGCCCCTGGGTCTGTGGTGGGGCCACTATGACAAGGAATTACAAGGCTGTGGTCACCGCCACCTTCGCGACACCTGACAGCAGCATGGCACCCACCTACTGTGTTTCTGATGTGACCTGATCAAGCTTACAGGACAGAGTAATGCACCAGCCAGCACTAAGGAATGAAAGGAGTCCAACCGAAACTCCCTGCAGCCACATCCTGAGAATGTGTAACACCTGCTCTGAGGTATTTCATTCATTCCATTCTGCCAGGAAGACCCACTCACCAGCACCGCATAGATTCTGAGGGGCTGTGGCATCAGCTAAGCATCAATGCTGGCAAGAAGCAAATCATCAGTGAGGATGAGGATGAGGATGAGGATGAGGACGCACATGTCCAAAGATGACTTCACCACATCAGATCCGCCCAGGGCTTCTGAAGCGCAACATGGCCATGTCCTGAGCCAGACGCCTACTATGGAGCTCGCCCTGTGCTTGGAGGAACTTTCCGCAGTGTCCCTTGTCTCCAGTCCCAGGTGCTGGAAGCATCCCTTCTCCCAGTTCTAACCAGAAACCTCCCTGGACGGTGCAAACATCCCCTGGGGCACAATCACCCCATGAGAATCACCAAATTGACTGAACAACTGGAGCCATCCACAGACCCCAAACATAAATTCTGCCCAGGGCCAGGCGTCACGGGTCACAGAGGGTGTGTGGCCAGACAGGGAAGAGACGCTCACTCCCACACGTCCTCAGCCTCTGATGGCTTCAGGACAGTGGCTGGAGTGACCCGGAGTCATCCACATCAAGTCGCCTCATGCCCTCATTTTTCGAGTTCGCCACCAGCTCCTGTTCTACAGCCAGACGAGCCCAGTTCAGACCCAAATTCAAACCTTCTCAGGATTCACCCTGTTTGGCCGTCAGTAAACAGGGCTCTGGAGGAAACAGCTGCCATGTCCACATCTTGGTCCCTCTCCCTTCAGGGGTCCACAGAGGGATCCTCGGCGGCTTTCTTGTCCCTGCCCCGACTCCTGAGCAGCCGCAGCATTTGCCAGGATGACCTCGATCAGCTCAGCCGGCGTCACTCACCCATCACGAGACTAGAACCACAGCACTCCCAAAACAGCCTCATTCCTCGGAGCACAGGATCAGAAGGGCAATGAGGACACACACACACACACACTAAGGTGGCTGTGCCTGGCTAACGGGAGGCTCAACTAACTACACACTCCAGTTCTTTCTCTATTGTAATCAGTTAACTTAAGGTCCGACACAGTGGCTCATCCCTGTAACCCCCGTGGTTTGAGAGGCCAAGACAGGGGGATTGCTTGAGCCCAGAAGTTTGAGACCAGCCCAGGCTACACAGGGAGACCTCGTCTCTGTAGAAATACAAAAAATTAGCCATGCACGGTGGCATGCACGTATAGTCCCAGCTACTCAGGAGGCTGAGGTGTGAGGATCGCCTAAGCCTGGGAGGTCGAGGCTGCAGTGAATCGTGATTTCACCACTGCACTCCAGCCTGGGAAACAGAGTGAGGCCCTGTCTCCAAAAAAAAAGAAAAAGAAAGAAAACAAAATTTTTTAACCTAGCTTTCAGAAACTCAAATGAATGAAAAACTGAATTTAAAACAATCGCATAATAAAATCACACAGTCCCTCAAAGCGGGTGGAACTGACCATTTGTGGGGTGTTTGCCTCACGTGTTTTGGTTTTCAAATTTTGACCCTACACGTTTGTTACATATTTACAATCTAAAAAAAAAAAAAAAGTTATTTATAGCAGAGGATGCTGGAATTAAAGAGAGATTTTCTTCCTGAATTAAAGTGTACCTCACATACCACAAGCATCTATGCTTTGTGTGGAAACTTGAAAATAAAAAGTCACAGGGAGATCAACACCAGCTTTGTCCCACATCTTCAGATGCTCAGCTAACTGCAGTGACTGCTCTCAAATTATCCACCCATTCCCTCTGGGCAAGTGCCAATTAAGTAACGATTAGGGAAAAAAGAAGCTTCAATCCCTCCCATTGCATACTCAACTTTCACAGACCCAAAAATCCAGCTAAAGCTGGTGAAAGAGCAGTGAAAGCCATGCTGGAATCCCCTCTGTGAAACAGACACTCATGTTCACGTTCCCAGCGTGAAGGTCAGCCCAGAGCCGGGCTGGACCCACAGCAGCAAAGCCGTGACGCCCGTCACCAGGATTACAGAAGCAATGTCTAGGTCAGAGATTAGTGACTGCCAAAAATAAGGTGAAAGTTGCCCCCAACGCCAGTGAACACGGGAAAACCTGGGCAGGTTTCCTTCCCAAAGAAAGTGAAGTTTAAGACACTCAGAAAAGCAAGAAACGAGTGCTAAGCATTTCTAACCATATGAGCTGTATGTTAAAAGCTTGTTATTTTAACTACCAGTGCTAGAAATAAGTTGCATGCCAAGGGTTTACTACAAAAAAAAAACTTTGAAAAATATTCGTGAGAACTAAGTCGCACAAGAAAAATCAAAACTTGAGAATTTCTGAAAAATTTTAGACATCAAGTTTTTAAAAAATGAAATGCTTCCTGCGTTAGGTACGGATCTTCAGATTCCCACCTGAATCACCAAGTGTGACACACAAACATGAGGATAGGCATATATTTCTTTTAGCCCAGAATCGCGGTATGTGCCTGGGGTCCCAGGTACTCGGGAGGCTGAGGCGGGAGGATCACCTGAGCCCAGGAGGTCGAGGCTGCAGTGAGCCGAGATCACACCACTGCACTCAAGCCTGGGTGACAGAGTAAGACCTTGTCTCACAAAGAAAAAACCAAACAGAAAAGTATGTTTCATTATTGTCTCTTGGCAAAAAAACTAAACTAGCCCCAATATTGCCTTAGATGTAATTTAACATCCTCAGTTTACAAACGGGAAAATGAGGTCAACAGCCAAGACCAAAGAGATAACAAATGCAATGGTGCGTTCAGGACAATAACTACAATTATAAAATATTCAGTTCAATTTCTACCCTCAGCATCAAGGTAGGGGCTCCTCATAATGGGAATTGGAGGCTCAAAGAAAATTAGGCTCAACATTTAAAAAAAAAAAAAAAAAAAAAAAGCGGATTTTAATGCTGGTGCAATCACAGGAGACTGCGGCCCAGCCATCCTCAGCGCTGCAGGTACTCATGGGCACATCCGGGGTCTTGGCCACGCTAAGTCCGGGCCAGTGGCCACACAGAAGAGGCGATAAAACTTTTTTGGGAGTGAGATCAAAAATGTTCAGTCTAAAAACCTACTTTTCCAGGGGGGAGAAAAGAATGAGAAGCTCTCATTCAGGGTATTTGTAAAAGCCTGTTTCTAGTGCACTGGTAGATAAAAAGGACCGGGGCCCTCGGGTTAGCGTCAGCGGGCGCCCGCCTGGCGGGGCGCACAGGGACTTACCTCAGTGATAGTGTTCAGGGCTGTGCCTGCCCCGATGCTGAAATCCGAATGCGGCACATTGCTGGACACAGTAGCAGGAACCATGACCATGGGCACACAGAACTCCTCCTACTTCTTCCGGACGGCCGACAGCTCCAGGAGTCCCATCTAAATTGACCCAGTATCTGCACACTGGCTGCTCAGAGGCCATGGTGTGGAACGGCCAGGACATCGCTTAGTCATACGGGGCACAAGCACCTCACTTGCCACTCCTGTGCTTCTATTTCATCAAACCCTATTTTCTCCTGAATATTGACCATAGCAAAGTCATTAGCCTTGGAGATGCATTTGAAACATCAACTTGCTTTGTTCAAGAGGTTTAAGACACACGTAAGTCTTTCTTGCCATGCTCAACACACAGGGCCCGCCGTTTCTGAAGTCAGTGTTTCTGAAGCAAAGGCCTTGGCCTGCCCCGTGAACATTCACGTTGAGCACACTGTGGCGAGGCTGCTTGGCCAACCAGCAGGGGGCAGGAGAGAGCCACAAGTGCTATGTGGGGTCCCTGCAAACTGCGCCTCTCTCCCTCAATCAACTGGGGTGCCTCCTGCCCATCCAGCGGCTTCCTCCAAGGCCTCTTTAGCTGCCACAGCACTGACTTCAGACTGCTCAGCCAATGGGGCAACAGATTCAACAGAGTTCCATGTTGTTAAAGGAAAACTTCTGTTACCAGGCAACCTTAATATCAGATTCAAGGTAAAATAACCAACAAGATTATTTCCAAACCACCATGCTACTAGTGCCTTATCCTTCAATACTGCTTAAACACGGAGAAGTATGAGGAAAAAGGAGCATGGCACTTACTTCTTAAAAAATAACACCTCTTCCAGGTTCATTTTACCCATATCATAAACACTTAGAACTGTGGATTCCCTACAGGAACGTGGAGTGGGGGTGGATCCCCACCGCTGACCCAGCCTCCCCCCA
>NW_022162720.1:0-4544 GCF_008728515.1 Papio anubis | reverse complement strand
GTCCATTTCATAGACATCCTGATGCAATGCAATGCTTGTTTTCCAGTTGCTGCTCCGTTCTGTCATTTCTCATAGTGACATCCAAGTATAAATCACTCAAGAAGTTAAAATGTAACTTCTACACGTCAAAGTAAACACATTATATTAGCAGTCTGAGCACGTGGATAACAAGGAGACAAATAAACGGTAGAAGACCTGTTTATACAAGTGGGTTTATTTTCCTTTTCATATTTTTAAGTGCTATAATTCAGCTAATATCAGTGATCTTGGATGGACACATCACCTGACTCATGTAATATATTTTAGAATAGTGTCCATAAGAGTAGCTGTGAAAGGTTCATGTTCCTGCAGTGTCTTTGACACAGAACTAAAGATAAAATAGCTAAACATGGTTCAAAAACTTCTGTAAATTTGTTGAAATATAATTCAGATACCATACAAATTATCACTTATTGCATAAAATTTAATGTGTCATAGTATATTCACAGAATTGTGCATCTACCATAACAGTCAGTTTTAGAAAACTCTTATCTCCTAAAACTAAAACCTATACTCTTCATCCTTTTACTCCCTACCCCTAATTTTTGCATTTGTCCTATCTTGGACAAATGCTAATTGAATTTCCATCTCTATAGATTTGCCTGTTCTGGACATTTTTTAATACATGGAATCATACAATATGTGATCCTTTATGACTGGCCTATTTTACTTAGTATATTTTAAAGGTTCATTTATGATAGAACATTTATATGTTGATTCTTACTACCATCAGGAATGATTTAGAGAGTTTCAAGATGACACTATTCCTGTAGACTTTGTTGAATTCATCAAGGATAAAGGGAAGGGAAGATATAAAAGTAAACCAGGCCTGCAGTACATTCAGCAGACAGCTTTCGGTTAGTTTGCTCTCTGACTCACTTCTTCATAGTTTTTTGGTTATTATTATATAATTATGCAGACACTGTTACAAGATTATAGTTCATCTTAACTGTTCTATAGATAATAACTTAAACATTTTGAAATGTTGTTTTCTCACCTTCAGTTCCTACATACTGATGAAACCACTGACTCAGCTGGTCTAAAGGACTTCACTGATGCCAGCTGGTCTCAAGGACACCACGAGGAGCTGACTCACCAAAGACTGCAGTTTCCAACTCCTGATGATTTTAGCCACTATCCTGACTAATCTGTGACCCCAACTTTTCAGTCCATCACTCTCCATTATCGCCTTAAAAAATCCAGCCCAGAACTCGTTAGGGAGATGAGTTTTAGGGTCTCCACCTATCTTCCTGCTCAGTGCCCTGTAATTATTAAACTCTTTCTTTGCTGCAAGACGTAATGTCTCAGTGTAATTGGTCTATTATTGCAGAGTGGGCATGTGAACCTGTTGGCCCTATAACAAAGAATCCAGTGGAGGAAATAATGGCAAATATGGTGAAAATAGAAAGATAACTCAACTTGAAGATGTAACTACATTGCTGCAATCTCGTGATAAAACAAATACATGAGGAGTTGCTTCCTATGGAAGAGCAAAGAAAGTTGTTTCTTGAGATGGATCTACTCCTGGTGAAGAATATGTAAACATTGTTGAAATGATAACAATGCATTTAGGATATGACTTAAACTTAGTTAATAAAGCAGCATTACACTTTCAGATGTTTGATTTCAATTTTGAAAGAAGAACTGCTATTGGAAAATTGCTGTCAAACAACAATGCATATTAAACAGAAATATTTTGTGAAAAACAAGGGTTAGTGGATGTGGCACCTGCTGTTGTTTTCTTACTTTTAAGAAAGTGCCACAGCCATGCCAACTACTAGCAGCCACTACTCTGATGAGTTAGCAGCCATCAACATTGATGCAATAAAGACTCTCCACCAGCAAAAAATTTACAACTCACTGAAGGCTCAGATGAGTGTTACCACTTTCTAGCAATGAAGTGTTTTTAATTAAGGCATGTACTTTTTTTGAATCTTAATACTACTGCAGAATTAATGGACTGCAGCATTGTGTAAACATAAGTTTTCTGTGCCAGAGAAACTAAAGCAAATGGTGTGACTCACTGTATTGCATGTTTTGTTTTATTGTAGTAGTCTGGAACCAAATCTGCAACATCTCAGAAGCATATTTTGTATTAGCAAAATCACTTAATATGAGATACACTCTTGAAACTTATTACAAGTGGGGAGAGGCCAAGATGGCCAACTAGAAGCAGCTAATATGCATGCCTGTCATGGAGAGAAACAGATGGAGTGAGTAAATACAGCACCTTCAGTTGAAACATCCAGGTACTTACACTGGGACTAATCAAGGAAGCAACTGATCCACAGAGAATGGAGAAATACAAGGCAGCTGTGAATCCATCTGATCCTGGGCTTTTTTTTTTTTTTTTTTTTTTGGTTTGTAGGGTATTTATTACTGCCTCCATTTCATAATTGTTATTGGTCTCATCTTATTCTCGGTTCATCCTTGGGAGAGTGCATGTGTAAAGGAATTTATCCACTTCTTCTAGATTTTCTAATTTATTTGCACAGAGGTCTTTATAGTATTATCTGATGATAGTTGGTATTTCTATGGAGTCAGTGGTGATATCTCTTTTATCATTTTTATTGTGTCTATTTGATTCTTCTCTCTTTTCCTTTTTTATTAGTCTAGACAGCTGTCTATTTTATTTCACTTTTTCAAGAAACAGCTCCTGGATTTGTTGATTTTTTAGTAATTTTTCGAGTAATTTTTCATGTCTCTATCTCCTTCAGCACCACTCTGATCTTGGTTATTTCTTGTCTTCTGCTAGCTTTGGAGTTTGTTTGTACTTGGTTCTCCAGGTATTTTAGTTGTGATGCTTGCATCAATTTGAGGACTTCCAAGCTCTTTGATGTGGGGATTTAGTCCTTTAAATTTCCCTCTTAGCGATGCTTTAGCTGCATCCCAGAGATTCTGCTACATTGTCTTTTTGTTCTCATTGGTTTGAAATAACTTCTTGATTTCTGCCTTAATTTCATTACTTACCCAAGAATCATTCAAGAGCAGGTTGTTCAATTTCCCTGTAGTTGTGGGGTTTTAAGTGAGATTCTTAATCTTGAGTTCTGATTTGATTGTGCTGTGGTCTGAGACAATGCTTAGCATAATTTCAGTTCTTTTGTATTTTCTCAGGAGTGTTTTACTTCCAATTCTGTGATTGATTTTAGAGCAACTGCCATGTTGTGCCGAGAATAATGTATATTCCTTGGTTTTCTGGGTGGATAATTATGTAGATATCTGTCAAGTCCACTTAATCCAGAGCTGAGTTCAAGTCCTGAACATTGTTGTTAATTTTCTGAATTTTCTGCTTCAATGATCTGTCTAATATTGACAGTGGGGTGTTAAAATACCCCACTATTATTGCGTGGGAGTCTAACTCTCTTTGTAAGTCTTTAAGAACTTGCTTTTATAAGTCTGGGTGTTTTCTGTATTGGGTGCATATATATTTAGGATAGTTAGCTCTTCTTGTTTAATTGAACCCTTTATGCTTATGTAATGGCCTTCTTTATCTTTCCTGATCTTTTGGTTTAAAGTCTGTTTTGTCAGAAACTAGGATAGCAAGACATGCTTTTTTCTGCTTTCTGTTTGCTTGATAAATTTTCCTCCATCCATTTATTTTGAGCCTGTGTGTGTCTTTGCACATGAGATGGGTCTCTTGCATACAGCGTGTTGATGGGTCTTGACTCTTCATTCAGCTTGCCATTCTATATTTTTTAATTGTGGCATTTAGCCCATTTACACTTAAGGTTAATATTGGTATAATCCCATTACTGAGTATATACCCAAAGAATATAAATTATTATATTTTAAAGATACATGCACACATATGTTCATTGCTGCACTATTCACAATAGCAAAGAGATAGAATCAACCCAAAAGCCCATCAATGATTGACTGGATAAGGAAAATGTGGTACATATACACTGTGGAATACTATGAAGACATAAACAGGAATAAGATTATGCTGTTTGCAGGGACATGGATGCAGCTAGAAGCCATTACCTCAGCAAACTAATGCAGAAACAGAAAACCAAATACCACGTTTTCACTTATAAGTGGGAACCGAACAACGAGAACACATGGACACATGGAGGGGAAGAAAACACAATGGGGCCTGTTGGGCTAGGGAAGGGAGGGCATCAGGATAAACAGCTCATGCATTCTGGGCTTAATATCTCAGTGAGAACTTGATAGCTGCAGCAAACCACAATGACAAATATTTACCTATGTAACAAATCTGCACATCCTGGACATGTATCCTGGAACTTAAAGTAAAATAAATACAATGAAGAGCAACAAAAATAAATTATGAATAAATGACATCTGAACTAAGAAAGAAGAAAGAAAGAAAAGAAATAAAGAAAAGGAAAAAGAAAGAAAGAAAGAAAGAGAGAGAGAGAGAGAGAGAGAGAGAGAAAGAAAGAAAGAAAGAAAGAAAGAAAGAAAGAAAGAAAGAAAGAAAGAAAGAAAGAGAAAGAAAGAAAGAAAGAAGAAAGAAAGGAGGGAGGGAGGGAGGGAGGAAA
>NW_022162719.1:0-4550 GCF_008728515.1 Papio anubis | reverse complement strand
ACAAAGTACTGATATGTTCTGACTAAAGTCTCAGTCCTGTTTAACTCATCAGTGTAAGCATATAGTTGTGTCTTGGACTGGTTGTCACACCACACAGTATATTCTAAGCAGGCACAGAAGGTGCTCAGTCTTTGCCCATTAACCTTGGGAATGGCTATTTGTTGCATCCAAGAAGGCTCTGTGTATGTCTACACTCTGTTTAATGGGGTGATTGTAAGAGGATTACAAGTTACATAAGCAGGCAGAATAATATCCTAATTAGAGATAGGGTTAGAAATCAATTCCTCTTTGTACAACATAATGACAATGCCTTTTAAACATTTAAAGGTTCTTTCTGAGCAGTAGATCTTGTCACTATTGCTCATTAACTTCTCAGCCAATGTTATGTGGGTCATAGTAGCTTTGTGTACATTGCAAATATTAAAAGTCAGTCACATTTAAATTTACTATTTTAAGATTTGAAAATGTTGCTTGATTCTTGTCAAATAAAGCGATACATAACATTTGCAACAAAAGAGCTTATGGAAAAAAGACATTAACCTGTGAGATCTATGTTAGTCAGGGTTTCATCTTTATTTAATACAGACGCAGTGTACACACATACACACAGACACTTTTCCTCTGTTTATAAAAATCTTTCATGTAATAGTGGCTGGCACAATAACATAAAATTATTTCTATGAAATAACATACTTTTATTTATTTTTCCTGATTTTTAAAAATGAACAAAACAAGTTGTTAGTCCATTTCTATAGAATTAGCTTCCCAATTGAAGAATTCATTGAAAATTGTTTGAAGGAGTTGAATAATTATTGATTTCCTGAACCCAATAACATATAATATCTATGTAAAAATGCAAGTTTCACACATAGGCAATGGGAAAACCATTAGTTTTAAATATATTTCTACATTTTGTCCATAGAGCTAAAGATTGTATTACTTTCATTCACTCTTCATTTTCTTTTCAAATTCTTTCAAATTCTTCATTTTCTTTCAACATTATATCACGTGGTTAGCTGGAAATGTATTTAAAATGTCTATAAAGTCTGAGACAAATTTCATTTTAGAAATAAAAGCATATATGGAAGAGATTGGATAGGATTATTTGGGAAGTAAGTCACTAAAGCACTAATTAAATTAACTCTACCATAGAAACATTGATGTTAGAAAAAGGAAGAAGAAGGAAAGAAAGAAATATGTTCATCAGATCTATTGTAGAATTTCCTTTGTAATTAAGTAATCAATTCACAAATATAAAACACAATATAATAATTAGCTTTCTGGCCCACAGATTTAATAGTTAAATTTTTCTAATAATGGCAGATGGAAGATAAATGAGTAACAATCTTAGTTCTTCGCTGGAGTTCAATACAATACCCAGATATGCCACACATGTATAAATATAATCACATGCATATTTGCAAGTTTACTCAATAATATAAAATTATATATGTTTGACTCTATGTGTCAGTATTTACATAACTTCTAGCACCATAGAACAGTGCATATTCATAATGATACAGTTTTCTTCTGGAAGCAAATCCTAGTATTTTAATTTTGGCTATCATATTAAAAATTAAACAATACAGAGGCAATAATTCTCAAGATGTTTTAGTTCCTGTATAAACGATCATCTTCACTTTATATGTTTGGGATAGCAAAAATAAAATTTTCATGAATGCTGTACATCTTACACTTCTTTCTTCTTTATACCTGTATGCGAAAAGGCAAGCTTTTCTATAAAGGCAGTCCTGTGGCAGATATTTGAATTACCAAATAAATTGCTTGCCCAATAAAATTAGTCTATATATACATCCTCAATACCTATGAAACAGGATTTCAAATAGACTTCTTTTGCCCCGATTTAGTTTGTTTATTCATTTAATTTTTGATCTTCCAGAATTTGGCTACATCCTTAAAACGGGTAGAGTGGCGGAATGGAGACATGTACCAGGCAGGCGGATCACAAGGTCAGGAGTTCAAGACCAGCCTGGCCAAAATGGTTAAACCCTGTCTCTACTAAAAATACAAAAAAATGTCAGGTGTGGTGGCGGGTGCCTGTAATCCCAGCTAGTTGGGAGGCTGAGGCAGGAGAACTGCTTGAACCTGGGAGGCGGAGGTTGCAGTGAGCCAAGATCACACCACTGTACTCCAGCCTGGGCGACAGAGCGAGCCTCCATCTCAGAAAGAAAGGATTAATGTCTTCTTAAAAATGACTGTATGAGTTTATCCTTTTAGCCTTTATAAAAAGAAAGCTAAACATTCATTAGAATGAAGGATTCTATAAAGAATGCCGTCAGTTTTAGCCCTCAAGACATATTTTGAAGGTATTTGTAAGAAAATGGGAAAAGCATCTCTCTCACTCTTTACCTGAATACTGCTGAGTTAAACATCATGTGGGTTGTATGTACTGTTACAAGAACCTAGACACTTGGTAGGGCACTCAAGAGCTTTGGGCAACCCTCACAAGTCCTCTGGAATTTGGGAAGAACAGAGACTTCTGTCTGCTTTTCATTTACTTCTCCAAAACATACACAGCAGGGCATCCTAATTTTGAGTATGTTCCCTGATGAAGTTGTGCTCAGACAGCACAAAACCAATGAACTGAAATACTGTTTTTACTTTCCTCTCCTGCCTTCTCTCTCCTCCTCTGAGCCTGGAGTGTCCATAGCCAGCAAGATAGAAAGGTGAGGGGGTGGAAGAAAGTGAGTAATGAGAACATCTCATTGCCCAACTCCCCCTCCAAACTGTGCACGAGGCCTGGCCTACAGGATGGGAGAACTTACAATTGAATGCAAATTAGTTTTGGTTTAGATTGGATTGATCTTTCATACTGACCATGAAATCAAACTTAAGCTAAAAGGTTCTAGAAAACTATATATTATGTAAGATGTGTATACCAAGGATGAAAAAGGGAATTCTGACCAAACATGTGCAAAGACCATGGTGGGATAAAAATGGTAAAAAGCATAATTATCAGATTGTTTATTAGTGATCCCCACACATTAAGTAAACTGCCTCTGCCTAAAAGTAGTTAGGTTTCAGAAAAACTCTTCTATTAAGAATACAATGAGGCAAGAACAGAGACTCAACAGTGTTCATATGAAGAATATGGGACTTTTCCCCAACAGCAATCATTTACCTATCATTTTTTTCTTGTCAAAAATCCAATAATTGAATATTGTTTGGGGAAAATATTTCATAGAAAATCTTCATGAAGACACAAATATAGATGTGTACACTTCTATTACAGTGTAATCCTAAATTACTAACTATGACAAGTGCCTTAAAATTACTAGCTTTCTTCAAAAAATACTTCACACTCTCAAGGAAGGTTTTTGAACAACAAGTGCTATAAATCTGAAAACCAAAGACAATTATCATTACATCCCAGAATGCCAGATGTAATATGCTAATCAGAAAAAGGCTAATGCTCCTAAGAAAGTTCCAGTTCCTCCCAATTAAGCCACGCATCTAGATGAACATAGTGACGGAGGGTGGCTGAGGGAGGAGAGATTTTTAGAAAAGAAAAAACTGGGCAACAATATTTAAGATTAATAAAGATTTGCTTATATTCTATTATAGTTTGTATTTGTAGTGACTCATATGATCATAAAAATACACGTAAAATTGATTGACTTAATAGACACAAACAATTCATATGAAATAAGAGAAGGGAATTTCCTTAACCTATTGAACATTAAAACAAATGAACCAAAAGCATAAAAACATCATACTCAATGGTATTGTGCCAATTGCTATGAATTCAGTTCAGCCCTAAACTAAATAGCAACCAGTACATAATTATCAGAAAATTTAAAATGACACATGATTTGCAAAGAAGACAAAAAGGTCGTCAGCATTTTAAGATAGTATACCAAAATATCTATATTAACTTTATTCATTTATTAGAGTAAAAGTTTGTCAGTGTACAAAAAAAGGCACATTATAGATTAGCAATGTAGCTGTGTACTTTTAAGAATATTCCATTTAAAATATCATTGAAGTATGACATCTATAGGAATAAATACAACTAAAGTTGTCTAAAATCTTAATGGTAAAAATTTTAAGACTTTGAA
Source organism: Papio anubis (assembly GCF_008728515.1). Lineage (NCBI taxonomy): Eukaryota > Metazoa > Chordata > Mammalia > Primates > Cercopithecidae > Papio > Papio anubis. Next base: position 471 of record NW_022162719.1, on the reverse strand, counting down.
GAAATTTGTAAGATATATTTTTAATAACAATGATACCTATAAATTTAATATCAGAATATGTAAGAATTACAATGAGCCACTAAGAAAGTTCAACATTTGCAAAAAAAGAGCAAAATATATGAACTAGAATTTCATTCATGAAGAAGCATGTTATTATGTAGGAGAATACAAATTAAATTGCAGGTGCAATTTTATAATCATCATCAAAAAGAGGGAGAAGTAGAAGAGAAGGAGAAAGAGGAAGAGGAGAAGCAGGAAGACGAGGAGGAGAAGGAAGAGAAGGTAGAAAATAAAAGAAAAAGAAGATATTACCAGTATTTGTTATCATGAAGAAGTATTACTTAGTAGAACCACTTATAACTGGTTGGCATCAACTATTAAAGTATAACATGACTGAGTGCATCCTACAACAGAGAAAATGTTTAGCTAAGTATATATTCTAGAGAAACTCATCTTCATTTATAAAGAAGG
>NW_022162718.1:106081-124598 GCF_008728515.1 Papio anubis | reverse complement strand
TGAGCTGTGCTGTGTGAGCTGTGCTGTGTGAGCTGTGCTGTGTGAGCTGTGCTCTCTGAGCTGTGCTGTGTGAGCTGTGCAGGGAGGCAGGCACCATCCCTCCATGCTCACCCTTGCCTGGGATTCTGCAGCACCGATCCCAGAGTGTCTCACGCCCACTGCAGACTGTTGGGGCCATGAGAAGTTGGCAGTGCCCTGTCCTTCCCACTGGGCGTCCTGGACCTGAGCCCACAGCCTGGCATCTCGTTCCCATCCCAGGACATGGGAGAGACGCGCCCCTCCCTGCCCGCCATAGGCCCAGCTGAGGGCTGCCTGGCCTGGGGCCTCCCGTCAGGGCCACGGCTCGTGGGATTTGTGACGCCTTCCTTGGCCTCTCCGTAAAGGTTTCCCTGGAGACCACATGGCCCGACCGTTGGGAAGCAGAGACTGGGGATGGAGCCAGGACCAAGGGGACGGAGCCAGGACCAAGGACACCTCGCTGGCTCCCTGGTTTTGAGACTCGCTTTGTAGCTCCCACGTTTCACAGCACGGCCACCGGTTGTGTCTTGCAGGTTGAGTGGGAAAGAGCACAGCGTGTTCACAGGCGTCGCCATCGTCCACTGCTCCAGCAACGGTAACCGCGGCCCGGGGATCGGGGTCCCCCCAGAGGCCGAGAGAAGAACGGGGGACATTCTCGGGACCCTGGGCTGGAGGGAGGGGGACGGTTACCCACCCCCACCCCCAGAGGGCTTTGTGCTTATGGCCTGCCTGGGAAAGTTGTCAGCCGATTTGGAAGTGTGCAGGAGAAAGGAAAACGTGCGCTTTGTCTCTCTTTCTTTTTTTTTCTTGAGACAGAGTCTCGCTCTGTTGCCCAGGCTGGACTGCAGTGGTGCAATCTCAGCTCACTGCAACCTCTGCCTCCCGGGTTCAAGCGATTCTTCTGCCTCAGTAGCTGGGATTCCAGGCGCCCATCACCACGGCCGGCTAATTTTTGTATTTTTAGCAGAGACGGGGTTTCACCATGTTGGCCAGGCTGGTGTCGAACTCCTGACCTCAGGTGATCCACCTGCCTCGGCCTCCCAAAGGGCTGGGATGACAGGCCTGAGCCACCACGCCCGGCCCCTTTCTCTCTTTTCTTGTCTGAGACGAACCCCTTTCCCCCATGAACCATCCATATCTGAACTGTGCGCTACACTCGAGTCCACACCTCCACAGCACAGCCATGCCACTGTCAGGGCACGGAGGTGACAAGCTGGCGTCCAGGCTCACCCCCAGGGCTCTGTCCCTGCAGACCGTCAGCTGCACACCAGGGTCTCGGAATTCTACGAGGAAACGACGGTGAAGTTCTCGGAGCTGTCTGAGGAGCTGCTCTGGGAATACATCCACAGCGGGGAGCCCATGTGAGTCTCGGGGGCGGGGGGAGGACGGGGGACACGTGTGGAAGCCTCTGGCCACCCTCACACGCGGGGTCCCACTCGGCCTTTGGGGAAGAAGGAGGCCTCTGTTCCTGAGGCCGTGTGGCAGAGGGAGAGCCGCCCGGCTGGGAAGCACAAACCCTTCATGACCACACTGAGCCATGGAGGCTCAGAGAGCCAGACTCCCAGGGCAGAGAGGGGCTGGGTGGGAGCCAAGGGCTGCGGTGGGGACGGGGGAGGTCCTGGGCAGGGTAGAGAAGTTCATGCCGTGGCAGGAGGAGACCCCAGAGGTCTGTGCCCAGCATGCTGGCTGCAACTAACACTGAGAAACGGTGTGATCCAACGTCACCCTAAGAGGTGATTCTAACTGTCGTCCCTGCCAAAGAATGGCGAGCGTGGGAGGTCTGCCGGCACCAGTCGGCTTCACTCATCATCCACCATCTGCGTCTATATGGGCTATACTCATCTACATCACACATCATGTCTACATAACGATACATTATATAACGTAACGTGATAGAATTATATTTACAATTATATATAATTTATGTATTACACATATATTAATTATACATAATTATACGTTATGCAAATAATTTATATATTATATATTTCTAATCTATTCTATTATATTATACTGTAATATGTACATATAATATATTTTATTATAGAGTATAAATCATAATTTCGATTGATTTTTTTTTTTTTTGAGACGGAGTCTCGCTCTGTCGCCCAGGCTGGAGTGCAGTGGCCGGATCTCAGCTCACTGCAAGCTCCGCCTCCTGGGTTTACGCCATTCTCCTGCCTCAGCCTCCCGAGTAGCTGGGACTACAGGCGCCCGCCACCCCGCCCGGCTAGTTTTTTGTATTTTTAGTAGAGACAGGGTTTCACCATGTTAGCCAGGATGGTCTCGATCTCCTGACCTCGTGATCCGCCCGTCTCGGCCTCCCAAAGTGCTGGGATTACAGGCTTGAGCCACCGCGCCCGGCCTCGATTGATATTTAATGGTTAACTTTTAATGATTAATTTTAATTAATATTAAGTAATGATTGTCATAATTAATATTAATGTAATGTAGTTATACACCATTATAATTATAATAGATACTGTTACAATACATTATATTATAGATTATATAACACTTAAAATAGATTATATAATAGGGACTATTATATATAGTTATATATAATCGATTATATATTATAATAAAATATAATTATATATATTTATGTAATATAGAATTATATATATGAATCTATGATATGATGGATAATATATATGTATTAAATATGAATAGATGTAACTATACATATTAATACATATTAATTACATAATACTATATATTAATTATATGTTATGTGTGATTATATGCATATAAATTATATATTAAATATATGTAATTATACATATTAATTATATATAAAATACAATATTATAATATATAAATATTATATATAATATACATACTATATAATTATATATAATAATATATGATTATATTAAAAATAATTATATTAATTTTTATATTATAAAAGTATATAAAATATATATTTATGTATATAAATACATTTGTATAAAATATGTTTATATATATATAAATAATTTTATCTTTTTTTTGAGACAGGGTCTCACTGTCACCTGGGCTGCAGTGCAGTGGCAAAGTCATAGCCCCTGCAGCCTCAACCTCTCGAGTCAAAATGATCCTCTCACCTCAGCCCCCCTAGTGGCTGGATCTACAGACGGATACCACCACGCCTGGCTACTTTTTAAAAATTTTTTGTAGCAATGGGATCTCACTATGTTGCCCAGGCTGGCCTTGAACTCCTGGGCTCAAGCAGTCCTCCCACCACAGCCTCGTGAGTAGCTAGGACCACAGGCACACGCACCAACGCACAGGCCCGATTTTGTTTTTGGTTTTTGTCGAGATGGAGTCTGCGTAACGTATACGTATCTTAACCTAGAGGATGCTACGTCAACTGAAATAAGCCAGGCAGAGAAAGATACCACAGGATCTCACTTATATGGAATATAAAACAGTTGCACTTAGTCAAAGAATACAAGATTTAAGTCAGGGCCAGGTGCGGTGGTTCACGCCTGTCATCCCAGCACTTTCGGAGGCCGAGGCGGGTGGATCACTTGAGGTCAGGAGTTTGAGACCAGCCTGGCCAACATGGCGAAACCCCATCTCTTCAAAAAATAAAATTAGCGAGTGGCGCCTGTCATCAGCTACTCCGGGCTGAGACGGGAGGAGTCGCTTGAACCCAGGAGGCGAGGAGGGTTGCGTGAGAGCCAAGATCCACCTCCCACTGCACTCCAGCCTGGGAAGTGACAGAGACTCCGTCTTTAAAAAAAATTAGAGGTGAGGCGGGGAGGAAGAATTTCAAGGCTCTTTCCAGCCTGGTGACTGGCTTTGAGTAACACTGTCTTACTGGAAAATTGCCAGCACACTGAATCCCCCCACACAAAATAAGTACATGGTGTGGGATGGGATAATTAGCTTGATTTAATGATGTTACATGTATACATTATGTCAAAATATCCCATTAAACACATGAAATTTTTTTGAACAGAGTCTTGCTGTGTCAGCCAGGCTGGAGTGCAGCTTGCGATCTTGCTCACTGCAACCCCTGCCTTCAGTTTCAAACGATTCTCCTGCACTCAGCCTCTGGTAGCTGGGACTACAGGCACCTGCCACCTGCGCCTGGCTAATTTTTGTGTTTTAGTAGAGGCGGGGTTTCACCAGCTGGTCAGGCGGTCTGAACTCCTGACCTCGTGATCTGCCGCCTGCGGCTTTTCCCAAAGTGCTGCTGGGATGACAGAGGCGTGAGCCACAGCCCGGCCTTGCCATGAAATTTTTAGACCGGAAACTTTTCTCCCGTCGTCACCTCTTAGCCTACCTGCCCACCCAGGGACAAAGCTGGCATTTCACGGGATCCAGGCCCTGGGGGATGCTGAGATGGAGTCTGTGCGCGAGAGGGACTTTCTGGCGTGTGGGCTTCCCGGCTAAACCACTTCTGCAAGCAGCTGGTGAGCTCTACTACCCACCCGCCCGAGGAGGACCTGCGGCAACCCGTCCAGCCGCGACTCCATCCCGGCCGTGGACGCAGCCGAGAAGACCCCTCCCAGTGGTGATGTGGAGGCTGGGAGCCTGCTCAGAGGGGAGCGGGCAGCGGCGAGAAGGCCGAGGTGGGGCGGCGGACGGAGCCGCGGCGAGGTCGGTGCCACAGGACTGGGCGACCCTGCCCGTTCCCCCCTGCGCCTCCTGGAACTGCTGGGCCGGCTTTAAACTATCCAGGTACCTGTGTGTCCGTCAGGTTGCTTTCATAGGAAATAATCCACCTCGGCTTGAATCAGCCAGTCCTGGAGGCTGCAGTCTGAGGTCAAGGTTCTCTCAGGGGAGCCCAGCTTTGTCCGAGAGTTCTAGGGGCTCCTTCCTGCCTCTCCCCAGCTCCTGGGGAGCTCCTGGCATCCCTGGGCTTGTGGCGCATCACTCCAGTCTCTGCCTCCGTCTCCAGTGGCCTCCTCCTCTGTGTCTGCATCCACTCTTCTGTCTCTTACAAGGACACCTGTCACGGATTTTGAGGCCTCCCTAATGCACTGACTCCAACTCATCTGAAGTCCCCTAGCTTACTTACATCTGCAAAGACTCTTTTTTTTTTTTTTGAGATGGAGTCTGGCTCTGTCGTCCAGGCTGGAGTCTTGGTGCGCCATCTGCGGCTCACTGCAAGCTCCGCCTCCCGGGTTCCGCCATTCTCCCTGCCTCCAGCCTCCTGAAGGGTTTAAGCCACGTTGGCCAGGCTGATCCTCGGGCACTCCTGGCGTCAGCGATCCACCCACCTCGACCTCTCCCTAAAGTGCTGGGATTACAGGCGTGAGCCACGCCCAGCCTGAGGCCCCGTCTTTCAGCCGTTCTGCAGGTCTGGGCTCCCAGGAGTCTCACACGGTGCACAGCAGACTGAGAGGGATGTAGCCCTCCCAACACCAGGGTCCCTTACAGGGCAGCCTCTGGGAAGCTGAGGTGGGGATGTCAGGTGCAGGAGGCGGTTTGGGGAGACAGGGGAGACCGGGCTGACACCTCCCCTGTCAGTCATTCATCATCATCAGGAGAGAACATCATTGAATAAGGAATAAAGTGGTCTGGCACATATTCCATCTGTGTCTCCTAATATACTAAGTGGTGATTATTAAATCACCACCAGATGAATTAGAAACAACAGACATTAGGCGGTATTGTCAAAGCCTGTAATCCCAGCACTTTGGGAGGCGAGGCCAGGCGGGGATCCGCGAGGTCAGGAGATCCGGGGCCATCCCTGGCCTAACGGTGAAACCCGTCTCTACTAAAAAATACAAAAACCTTGGCAGGCCCGAGTGGCAGGCATGTAGTCCCAGCTACTCGGGAGGGCTGGGGCAGGAGAATGGCATAAACCGGGGCCGGAGCTTGCAGTGAGCTGAGATCCGACCACTGTACTCCAACCTGGGCGACAAGCCGAGAGACTCCGTCTCAAAAGCAACAGACATTGATTCTCCCACAGTCTTGAGGCTGGAGGTCTGAGATCAGGTGTGGGCAGGGCTGGTTCCTCTGCGGCCTCTCTCCCACGGGCTTGGAGACCAAGGCCTTTCCCCTGTGTGTCCTCACAGGCTCGGCCCTCAGTGTGTGGCACCTGGGTGCCCTCATCTCTCCTCCTTATGAGATGTTCCCAAATCATTTCAGGCTGCTATCACAGATACGAGACAGTCTCTCAGTCCATCTCAGGCTGCTGTCACAGAATACCCATAGACTGGGTGGCTTGTGAAACAACAGACATTGATTCTCCCACAGTCTCTCGGTAGGCCAAGGGGTCTGAGATCCAGGTGTGGGCATGGATGGTCCCTTCTGAGAGCCTCTCCTGGGTTTAGAGGCACAGGAAATTCTCCCTGTGTCACCAGGCTTTCGTCCCTGTGTGTGTCTGTGTCCTCATCTCTTCTTATAGGGACCCCAGTCCTATTGGATGACTCACCCAAATGACCTCATTTTACTGAATCACTTCTTTCAAACCCTGCCTATGCATGCCGTCACATCCTGACCTGAGGACTGAAGAGTCTTAGAGGTGCAACATACGGGTTTTGGAGACTCAGCCCATATCTGCGCTTGCGTTGATTTTTTTCTCCCAGGCTGGTTTTGCATGATGTTCACTGTGTGCTTTTACAATAGCCTTGTTTTAGCTTCGGAGACTTGATCCTCCAGATCCCCAGGCCTCATAAAAAGCTCGGTGGCCCCGATGGAATACTTTCGACAACATTGATGCACCTCTTTTTGGGTCTCTGAAGTCAAAAGTACTTTCGATAGAAGTGACTTCGCGGTCTCTGCTGGCTTGTTTTTAACAGGCCCTGCTCACTGCTTGCAAGCTGAAGGTGTTTGATTGGTTAAAAGATGCAGCCTCCCAGAAGGCTCAGGCATGTTGCCTTAGAGAGTGGGCCTCTGTGTGGGCAGGCTCCTGGGCGTCTGTGCTGCGATGGGGCTCCTGGAGAAGACAGAGCAAGGTGACAGGACCCAGCGGGTTTTGCTCTGACAATCTTTACAGGTAGAAGTCACTGAGGGAAGGTGACCTGGAGCCCGGGCAGAGCGAGGAGGGCCAGACCTTCTACCCCTCTGCCCTCGGGAACGCTGCTTTTCCCAGAAAGGGGAGAAGCAAAGGGTGAATGAGAGAGGGGGAACAGTGGTGGCCACAAGCACGCCGGAGAAGCGTGACGTCCTTATGGGCTCTAGTCTCAAAGGGGCTGTATCAGTCCATGTTCTCCTGAGAAATAGAACCCAGTAGGGTGTGCACACAGACATTAATTTACTTATACTATTGGTGTTTATGGACGAATGGGGTGGTGGATGGGTGGAACAGATACATAGATCAGATGATATTCGCTAGATATATCGGTATAGATTGTGATACAGAATGATAGATACATGGGTGTTAAGGAAGGTATTAGAAGGATGGATGGAAGGATGAATGGATGGACAGATGGATCGATCGATGGATGGATGGATATGGGAAGAGTGAATGGTGAATGAATCAGTGAATGGTGGATGAATATGGAAATGAATGGGCGGATAGGCAGTTGATGATGTTATTGGTTGTTATTGTTATTATTGATTGTGTGTGTGTGTTATTATTGTGTATTATTATTATTATTATTATTATTATTGATTATTATTATTATTATTGATATTATTATTATTATTATTATTGATGATGATATTATTATTATTATTGGCGGATGATGGATTGAGATGAATGATGAATCATTCGGATGGGTATGGTGAGTGAGCCAGATGAGTGGTGAGTGAATTGAGCCAAAAAATCGTCGGCGTCGACCGGTGAATAGTCGTCATCTGTCGTAAAATCGTCTCTCGTCGTCGATAAATAAACATAAAATCGTAAATGCGATGCGTCGTCGTCATCACGTCGGCGTCAATAAATGCGATCGATCGCCGACCAGTAAAATCCGGTGATGCGGTAAACCATCGATCATCCCGTGCGTCGATAAGTCGGTAAATGCACGTCGTCGATCGTCGTCTCGATCGGCTCATAGTCGATACGTCGTCCGATCGATCGTCAATGGAGAGGGAGGAGGAGGAGGAGGGAGGAGGAGGGAGGGAGGAGGTATTACCTGTCCCATTATTATTATTGTTTATTTATTGTAGTTGTAGCAGCGTTACGTTGTGATTGTAGCGTTGTGATTGTAGCGTTGTGATTGATTGATTGGCAGTTGTTGTTAGGTGCAATTGTGCCTTGTTGCTTAGATGGGTGGGTAAGTGGATGGATGGGTGGATGGATGGTGGGTGGGTGGACGGATGGATGGACGGATGGATGGATGGATGGATGCATGTGTGGACTGATGGATGAGTGGGCATGTGGATGGGTGGGTGAATGGATGGATGAGTGGATGGATGGATGCATGGGTAGATGATTGGTGAACAAATGAGTGGGTGGATGGATGGATGGGCCGGATGGATGGATGGATGGATGGATGGATGTGTGGATGGATACCTGTGGATGGATGGATGAGTGGACATGTGGATGGGTGGGTGAATGGATGGATGAGTGGATGGATGGGTGCATGGCTAGGTAGACGATTGGGAGTGTGGGTGAACAGATGGGTGGGTGGGTGGACGGATGGGTGGACCCGGATGGGTGGATGGATGGATGGAGTGGATAGATGGATGGATGGATGGATGGATGGATGGATGGATGATGATATATATATGATATGGTTCAGGATCGGATCAGATCGGATCAGATCAGATCAGATCGGATCAGATCGTCGATCGTGTGGATGGATGGGTGCATGGCTGGGTAGATGATTGGGAGTGTGGGTGAACAAATGAGTGGGTGGACGGATGATGGATGGATGGATGGATGTATGGATGTGTGGGTGGATGGATGATGGATGGATGGATGGTTGAATGGATGTGTGGGTGGATGGATGGATGAGTGGACATGTGGATGGATGTGTGGGTGGACGGATGATGGATGGATGGATGGATGTGTGGGTGGATGGATGAGTGGGCATGTGGATGGGTGGGTGAATGGATGGATGAGTGGATGGATGGGTGCATGGCTGGGTAGATGATTGGGAGTGTGGGTGAACAGATGAGTGGGTGGACGGATGATGGATGGATGGATGGATGGATGGATGTGTGGCGTGGATGGATGAGTGGGCATGTGGATGGATGAGTGGATGGATGGGTGCATGGCTGGGTAGATGATTGGGAGTGTGGGTGAACAGATGGGTGGGTGGGTGGACGGGTGGATGAATAGATGTATCGGTGGCTCGGTGGATGGGTAGCTGGGTGGGGGAATGGATGGAAGGAGTTGGACAGGAGTTGGACGGGCTTGCTTCTGGGGTTTTCAGTGAGCTGGATGAAGCCCTCTCACAGTTTGGAGGTTCATCTCCTTTCCTTAATGTCAAACCGATGGTAGATGCAAACGCCAGCTTCCGTGCACCTCCACAGCCACATCTAGATGGGGGTTTGATTGCATAACTGGGAACGTAAGTGTGGCCACAACCATGAAGGAAGGATCAGCCTCGCTGGGTAACACTTACAGCAGTCGACAGCTGGGGCGTGGTGGCTGTAGTCAGATGGATGATGTTTATTTTATTTTATTTTGTTTTTGAGACGGAGTCTCGCTCTGTCACCCAGGCCAGAGTGCAGGGGCGCAATCTTGGCTCACTGCAAGCTCCACCTCCCGGGTTCACGCCATCCTCCTGCCTCAGTTTCCCGAGTAGCTGGGACCACAGGCGCCTGCCACCTCGCCCGGCTAATTTTTAGTATTTTTAGTAGAGACGGGGTTTCACCGTGTTAACCAGGATGGTCTCCATCTCCTGACCTCGTGATCCGCCGCCTTGGCCTCTCTAAGTGCTGGGATTACAGGCGTGAGCCGCCGCGCCCGGCTGATGTTGTTTTTGAGATGGTGTCTCGCTCTGTCGCCCAGGCTGGAAGTTCAGTGGCGTGATCTCGGCTCACTGCAACCTCTGTCTCCCAGGTTCACGCCGTTCTCCTGCCTCAGCCTCCCGAGTAGCTGGGACTACAGATGCCCGTCACCTCGCCCGGCTAATTTTTTTGTATGTTTAGTAGAGACGGGGTTTCACCGTGTCAGCCAGGCTGGTCTTGATCTCCCGACCTCGTGGTCTGCCCGCCTCGGCCTCCCAAAGTGCTGGGATGACAGGCGTGAGCCACCGCGCCCGGCCGATGATGTTGATCGTAACATCTCAGTGATACGTCCCCTACGGTCAGGTTTCCTTGGGTTTCCTCGTTAGGAGGTCACAGGACCGTCCCCGTTTCTTCAGGTTACAGTAACACGGAGACAGCGAACCTTTACCTGGCGTCGGACAGTGAGTACTCTCTGCACGGCTTCATGTTGCAAAATAACGACGTCATCTGGAACCTGTTCACGTACCTGGAGTTTGCCGTCCGAGAGGGGAGAAACCAGCACCACAGGCTGTTGGGGAAGAAGGTGGAAGATCTGTTCCAGGTAGCGTAACAGCCCCGCACACACCTTTTCCCACCTAGCGTGCATTTTGCTAAAGCACTTTGGCACCCAGCTCAGCAGGCACCTTGATCCATCTGTCTCCGGTCTGACGGATCCCAAAGGCTCGGCTCGTTCCGCCTGGAGACCTTAGTGCTGTGGCCGTTGCGTCCCTCAGCCCGGGAACAGGTGCAAGGTAGACCCTCCTCCACCGTTATCCAGCAGCCGATGAACATAGAATTCCCTGCTAGAAACGGGTCTGAAGGCCACGCACAGGGGCTCGCACCTGTCATCCCAGCACTTTGGGAGGCCGAGCCGGGAGGATGATTTGAGCCCAGGAGTTTGAGACCAGCCTGGGCAACATAGTGAGACCCCATCTCTGCAAAAAAAAAAAAAAATTAATTAGGCCGGGCACGGTGGCATGAGCCTGTAATCCCAGCTACTTCGGGAGGCCGAGGTGGGTGGGAGGGTCCCTCGAACCCGGGAGGTCGAGGCTGCCGTGTGAGCCGTGCTGCCGCACTCCAGCCCGGGCGACAGAACAAGACTCTGTCTCAAAAGCAGAAAAACAGGAAGGAGAGGGACAGGCTGCGTTAAATGAATGCCCTGGTTTTTTTTTTGTTTTGTTTTGTTTTGTTTTTTTGCTTCAATGGAATCGACACTTGCTTATCCGAGACCGCCGTTTACAAAGCGCTGGCTGCATCATCTCACCCCTCCTTCCCCTTTCCCCGCCCAGAACCTCTCTGAGGTGGGCCATGAGCGTTAATGGGGTCAAGTAAAGTCTGCGGGTGTGGAGGGGGTCTCGGTCTGCAGGGCCGTACCACATGGGCGTGGGGAGTCTGCTGTGGGCTCAGCAAGCCGCGGCCTCATTCCTCCTTGGCAACCTTCGTCCCTACGGCACTGAACGCCGAGTCAGAGAGCGTGTGTGCTGCAGAGATGAACCCCGGGGAGCCTGGGGCTTCGTTCAGATGTCGGGGAGAGACAGAGACAGACAGACAGAGGGAGACACAGAGAGACAGAGGGAGACAGAGACAGACAGGCAGACATGGAGGCAGACAGAGACAGGGAGATAGAGGGGAGACAGAGAGATAGAAGGACAGAGATAGAGGGAGACGGGAGACAGAGACGGTGGTGGGAGGCAGAGGCGGGAGAGATTTCGTCTCGTCAGAAGAACAACTCAGAGATCGAGAATTTCGCGAAAAGATCGTCAGATCAGAAGATAAAGATCGAGAAGACTCCGAAATCGAGAATTTCAAAGATTTCAAGGATAAGACTCGTCCGAGAATCCGTCGAAAGACAAAAAGAGACTCAACTCGAGAAGATCGAATTTCAAAAATAAATCAGATCAAGATCAAAGATCGAGACAAAGATCGTCGCGTCAGAACAGAAGAGACAATCAAATCCGGCATTTCATTTCAGAACTCGAGATCCCGTCGTCCGGAACAACTCGAAGATCGAAGATCATCGTTCAGAAGATCCAGATCGAGACAAAGATCGGATAAAGATAAAAAACAGAACAAAATCGTCAGAAGATGCGAAAGACAAAACCGATCAAAAATTTCCATTTCGTCGAACAATAAAGATCAAAGTCATCGTCAGAAAGGCATTCCGTCCAGAAGGCTCAAAAATCAAGAAAATTTCGAAAGGATCAAAATTTCGTCAAAATTTCCATTTCCGTTCGAAGATCGTCGAGAAGATCAGAGATCGCGTCATCGTCAAGAAATTTCCGTTCAAGAATTTCAAAATTCCATTTCGTTTCGTCGACAAAGACTCGTTTTCACGGAAAACAAAGCTAAAGAAAGATCATTTCGTCGTCGAAGATCCTCACGAAAAAGAAGATGAGTAAAATCAGGACTCCAGGATTTCAAGAAAACTCGAAAAGATCAAAAAATAAATCAAAATTTCCACTTCGTCAAAAAATCATTTCGAAACGGAAGATCTTTCCTTCCGTCACTTTTCCATTTCAAAGAGATCCGTCGACAAAAGATCAAAGTCGAAATCAAGTCATCGTCGGCTTTCATCAGGCTCATCTTAATCGGCGTTTCCTAAGCCCCCATTGCATGCAGGGCGAGAGCTGACTAGGTTAGGGAGCCAGGATGGGCGGGGCCGTCCCGTGCAAGGGTCGGGCTCAGAAGCAGCCTCAGCGGGGTTTGCGTGGCCTGGGGGACAGGAGGATGTCGAGGCGAACCCCAGAGGATGCAGCCCGAGCCAGGATGGGCCTGGGCTCCTCTGGGACCGAGTAAAGTGCCCACCGGGGGTGAGGCTTCAGTGGAGCTTCTCCTCTGCACGGAATTCTCGGAGAGCCCGTCTGCCACACCGCACCCCGTGCTGAAGCATGAGCACCCCTCCAGGGTGAAAAGCTTGATTGTGTAGAAAGCCTATTGGGGAAACTCAAATGCATGGAGTTCAGGCTGTGATGCAGACAGTGATTCCAAGGAAATGACCCACCACTTTGGGGTCCTCTGCCCCAGCCAGCCCAGCCCCCACAGAACCCAGAGCCCAACACATGTAGTTGAAAGTCTCACTGCAGCCCAGGCCTGGCTGAAAGGCCCCCGCCCTGGAGCCCTGCGGCTCCTCCCTCCGGACCCGAGGAGAGGCTGGGCGAACCCTCGGCCGATGCTGGTGCCCCTGAGCCCCGGCTGTGTTCCGGGCGTACTGCGGGCCGGGAGGCGCCTTTCACGGTTCATGCAGGCCATGCCGCGGCGTGGCGAAGCTGACTGCGCGCCAGGTGGCCACGGCCTTCGATCTGTCCCGCTTCTCCTCCGCCTGCGACGTGGGAGGGTGGGTAGCCCGCCCCCCATGGGGCTCCCTTCCTTTAGGTTGATTAGAAGCGCGGGCATCTTCCTGCTCCAGGACACCTTAGCAAAAACTGCCTTTTTCTGCACAGAAACCTGGCGACCTGAACTGGGCCAGGCTGAGTCCCAGATGGGGGTGGATATTCCCACATTCAGGAGGCCCGAGGATGCTGCGTCCCGAGACAGGGCCCTCTCTGTTGGCCTTGAGGCTGAGGCAGGGAAGCACCTTGGAGCCGCTGGCTTCCCCTCAGCAAGTCTGATTATATCCTGACTCACCTTCCACCCCACCCCAGCCCTGGACAGTGGATGGAACAGTAGACATGTTCCCAAGGGGTGCTGGGGGATCAGGAGCCTAGGCGATTCTCACACCATCAACTTACATTTCCCCAACCTCGGAATGCCTCTCCTCCTTGTGGTCCAGAGTAGCTGCTGTAGCACCAGCCATTGTGTCTGTATCCCCATGGCAGGAAGGAGAAGGGAGGAGTACAGCCCCCACCTCTGGGCTGGAAGGATTTCCCTGCAGGTCTGTGCCCCCACACGTGGCCCAGAGTGGCTGCTGTAGCTTGCACCGACCATCATGTATACATCCCCACGGCAGGAAGGAGAAGGGAGGAGTACAGCCTACACCTCTAGGCTGGAAGGATTTCCCTGCAGGTCTGTGCCCCCACACGTGGCCCAAAGTAGCTGCTGTGGCCACCCGTGCATTGTGTATACATCCCCATGGCAGGAGGGAGAAGGGAGGGTACAGTGTACCCCTGGGCTGGAAGGATTTCCCTGCAAGGTCTGTGCCTACATGCCCCAGGTGGCTGCTGTAGCACTGGCCATCGTGCTAGCCATCCCACGGCAGGAAGGAGAGGAGGAGTGCAGCCTACACCCATGGGCTGGAAGGATTTCCCTGCGGGTGCAGCCTTGCCCCACCGGCCCAAGAGTGGCTGCTGTTGCACCGACCATCATGTATACATCCCCGACTGGGAAGGAGAAGGGAGGGTACAGCCCCCACCTCTGGGCTGGAGCGATCCCTGGTCTGTGTCCCCCACCGTGGCCCAAGTGGCTGCTGTAGCACCGGCCATTGTGCCCCCACACGTGGCCCAGAGTGGCTGCTGTAGCACCGGCCATTGTATATACATCCCCATGGCAAGAAGGAGAAGGGAGGAGTACAGCCTACACCCCTGGGCTGGAAGGATTTCCCTGCAGGTCTGTGCCCCCACACGTGGCCCAGAGTGGCTGCTGTTGCACCGACCATCGTGTATACATCCCCATGGCAGGAAGGAGAAGGGAGGAGTACAGTGTACACCCCTGGGCTGGAAGGATTTCCCTGCAGGTCTGTGCCCCCGCACTCACCTGCTTGCACAGTCTTGTCTGGGACCCCAGCGAACTCCCCACCACTGGCTTTTGTAGCATGGGTCTCAATTGCCATGCCACCGGTATGACTTCTGCGGTTGAGCTGTGGAAGTGCGTCCAGCGTTCGTAGGCACCAGGGCAACCGGCCGCAGAAGCGTCACATTGCTTCCCGCGGGCTGCACAGGGGCACTGGCCCGAGCTGGCGTACCGTCTCCGCGTGACTATGTTTGACCTCCCGGACGTCGTCGGGCTGGCCGTCCACTTCCAGCCGCCGGACCGCAGGCAGCGCCAGATCCGCCGCCAGCAGGTGAGCCTTCCTGCGCCCTGCGTTTTCCAGGCTCCGTCATCTCTTTCCAGACAGAGTGCGTGGCTGTGTGTGTACCCGTGTTTCGGCGTGGGCGTTTCCATGGTGGGTGTCTGTGTGCATACATGACTGTGTGCTGTGCTTGTGTGTGTGTGTGTCTGTCTGCATGTGTGTGTGGTATGCCCTTGAGCGTGTCTGTGCGTGAAAACGTCTGTGTGTGTGTGTGTCTGCATCCACACGTGTGTCTGTACGTCTCTGGTGTGTGGTTGCATATGTTTCTGTGAGAGGTTGTGTGTGTGTGTGGATATATGTCTGCATGTCTGTGTGTCTGCCTCTGTGTGCATGTTGTGTGCCAATGGGTGTGTGTATATATGACTGCTGGGGTTGTGTGTGCATGTGTGTCTCTGTGGGCATGTCTGTGTGTCTGCATCGGTGTGCATATGGTGTCTGTGGGTATCTGTGTGCATATGTGACTGCTGTGCTTGTGTGTCTGTGTGTCTGTGTGGTATGTCCGTGTGTGTCTGTGCGTGAGACTCTCTCTGTGTGTCTGAGTGTGTGTGCACGTCTCTGTGGTGTGTGGTTGCATATGTTTCTGTGAGGGTGTGTGTGTGCACCTGTGTGGATATAGGTGTGCATGTCTGTGTGTGCATCTGTGTGCATGCTGTGTGCTGGTGGGTGTCTATGTCTCCGTGTGCATGTGTCTGTGTGTGCATGTCTGTGTGTGTGTCTGCGTCTGTGTGCATGGTGTCTGTGGGTATCTGTGTGCATATGTGACTGCTGTGCTTGTGTGTGTGTGTGTCTCCGTGTGCATATGTGTGTGCATGTCTGTGTGTCTCCGTCTGTGTGCATGGTGTGTGTCGCTGTCTGCATATGTGTCTGCTGTGCTTGTGTGCGTGTCTGTGTCTCTGTGTCTCTGTGTAGTATGTCCTTATGTGTGTGTGTCTGTGCATGACTGTGTGTGTCTGTGTCCACGTGTGTGTGCACGTCTCTGTGGTGTGTGTGTATGTGTCTCTGACGGTACGTGTATGTGTCTGCGTGTCTGTGTGCATGTGTGTGCCTGTCTGTTGGTGTATCTCTGTGTCTGTGTGCCCATCTGTGCATGTGTCTGCGTCCGTGTGTGTGTGTGTGCCTGTCTGTTGGTGTGTCTCTGTGTGTCCGTGTGTCTCCATGTCCATCTGTGCATGTGTCTGCGTCTGTGTGTGTGTGTGTGCCTGTCTGTTGGTGTGTCTCTGTGTGTCCGTGTGTCTCCATGTCCATCTGTGCATGTGTCTGCATCTGTGTGTAGCGTGTCGCCTGTCACTGTATGTGTGTGTGTGTGTATGCACCCCATCTGTGCATGTGTCTGCGTCTGTGTGTGTGTGCCTGTATCTGTGTGTGTGTCTGTGTGCCCATCTGTGCATGTGTCTGCGTGTGTGTGTGTGTGTGCCTGTCACTGTATGTGTGTGTGTGTGTGTGTGCCCATCTGTGCATGTGTCTGCGTCTGTGTGTGTGTGTGTGCCTGTCTGTGTGTGTGTGTGTGTGTGTGTGTATCTGTGTGTATGTGTGCGTCTGTGTGTGCGTGTGCTATCCTGTGTGTGTGTGTGTGTGTGTGCCACATCTGTGCATGTGTCTCGTCTGTGTGTGTGCCTGTCGCTGTGTGTGTGTGTACCCCATCTGTGCATGGCATGCGTCTGTGTGTGTGTGCCTGTCAGCTGTGTGTGTCTGTGTGCCCATCTGTGCATGTCTGCGTCTGTGTGTGTGTGTACTTGCCTGTCGCTGTGTGTGTGTGTGTGTCTGCCCATCATGCATGTGGCCTGCGTCTGTGTGTGTGTGTGCCCATCTGTGCATGTGTCTGCGTCTGTGTGTGTGTGCCTGTCGCTGTATGTGTGTCTGTGTGCCCATCTGTGCATGTGTCTGCGTCTGTGTGCCTGTCGCTGTATGTGTGTGTGTCTGTGTGCCCATCTGTGCATGTGTCTGGGTCTGTGTGTGCCTGTGGCTGTATGTGTGTCTGTGCGTGCCCATCTGTGCATGTGTCTGCGTCTGTGTGTGTGTGCCTGTCGCTGTGTGTGTCTGTGTGCCCATCTGTGCATGTGTCTGCGTCTGTGTGTGTGTGTACTTACTATGCGCTGTGTGTGTCATAATGTGCCCATCTGTGCAGCAACCTTCGTCTGTGTGTGTGTGTGCCTGTCGCTGTATGTGTGTGTGTGCCCATCTGTGCATGTGTCTGCGTCTGTGTGTGCCTGTGGCTGTATGTGTGTGTGTCTGTGTGCCCATCTGTGCATGTGTCTGCGTCTGTGTGTGTGTGCCTGTCGCTGTGTGTCTGTGTGCCCATCTGTGCATGTGTCTGCGTCTGTGTGTGTGTGTGCCTGTGGCTGTATGTGTGTGTCTGTGCCCATGTGTGTGTGTGTCTGCGTCTGTGTGTGTGTGCCTGTAGCTGTGTGTGTGTGTGTGCCCATCTGTGCATGTGTCTGCGTCTGTGTGTGTGTGTGCCTGTCGCTGTGTGTGTCTGTGTGCCCATCTGTGCATGTGTCTGCGTCTGTGTGTGTGTGTGCCTGTGGCTGTGTGTGTGTCTGTGTGCCCATCTGTGCATGTGTCTGCGTCTGTGTGTGTGTGTGCCTGTGGCTGTATGTGTGTGTGTGTCTGTGTGCCCATCTGTGCCTGTGTCTGCGTCTGTGCGTGTGTGCCTGTCGATGTGTGTGTGTGTGCCCATCTGTGCATGTGTGTGCGTCTGTGTGTGTGTGTGTGCCTGTGGCTGTATGTGTGTGTCTGTGTGCCCATGTGCATGCCTGCGTCTGTGTGTCTGCGTGTCGCTGTGTGTGTCTGTGTGCCCATCTGTGCATGTGTCTGCGTCTGTGTGTGCGTGTGTCTGTCACTGTATCTGTGTGTGTGTGTGTCTGTGTGCCCATCTGTGCATGTGTCTGCGTCTGTGTGTGCCTGTCGCTGTGTGTGTCTGTGTGCCCATCTGTGCATGTGTCTGCGTCTGAATTTGTCTATGTGGGCCTGTCAGGGTATCTCTGTATGTCCGTGCTTGCGTCTGTGTGTGCACGTCTTTCTGGTGTGTGCTTGCATGTGTGCCTTTGTGTCTGCATGTCTGTACGTCAGTGCATTTGGATGGGTGTATGTGTGCGTGCCTGCGTGTCTGTGTCCGTGGGTATACCTGTGCATGTCTGTGTGTGGGTCCACAGAGACACGAGGGCATCTCCAAACAGGTGGATGAGCCTGGGTGCGCTGGTTCACACCTGTCATCCCAGCACTTTGGGAGGCGGTGGATCACCTGGCGTCAGGAGTTCAGAGACAACCCTGGCCAACATGGTGAAACCAAATCTCTATAATAATACAAAAGAAACCAGCCCGGGGCGGTGCAGCCTGTAGTCCCAGCTACTTTCCAGGGAGGCTGAGAGGCAGGAAGAATCTCAGCAGACCCAGGAGGGGCGGGAGCTTGCAGTAGGCAGAGATCCACCTGCCCCTCTCCAGCCTGGGCAGCAGAAGCTGGCTCCATCTCAAAAGCAAAAAAAAGCAGAGATACCCTGACATGCCGCCAATTCCAGTACCATCCACCACAGCCCAGGCTGCGGCAGGTGCTGGGGACCTCCATGCTCCCTCCCGCAGGCTTTCTGGATACTTTTTTTCTGAGAGCCGAGGTCTGGCTCTATGCAGCCCAGGGGCTTTGGAGTGCAGTAACCGGAGCAACTCTACGTAACCACC
>NW_022162718.1:18847-103737 GCF_008728515.1 Papio anubis | reverse complement strand
ACAGTCGTTTGCCGGCAACCGTCAGCGCCTAAACCGAGAGGTGTTCGTCGTGGTGTGATATCGAATCCCGAACGAAAACTACGTCTTGCCCAAAAAGTGAACGACACTATTGGCCTGCCGAGTATCAGGATTTCAGTCGCCGATCAGTCGCGGCGGATCCGGAGTCATAGCTCGCAGCGCCGGGGGTCCATCTACCCGAGCCTAAAGAAAGCAAGACCACGGGAAGGTTGTTAGCCTCGGACCAGCATCACCACGGCTTCAAATGACGGGAGACAGGTGCGGGCGCTTCGAGACACTTCTACCGTGAGCGGCCAACATCATCAGAGTTCTATTATCGCCCGACAGCACGGTTATTAAAACAATAAATAGCTGGACGCGGCGCTGAACTGGTGAAATGGCGCGCAAGCTGACCGCGGAGGCCGCCGAGATCGCTGGTTCCAGCCCGGTGCCGACAAAAAGGCAAAATCGAGCATTATTTTGGTGGTAGGCAGGAGGCTGGGGCAAGCAATGGTAGCCTTCACCCTGAAATACAGGGCAAGGGCCTTTTCCTCGGCACCCTGATCAGGTGCTCAGAGAGCACAGTCAGTGGGAAAAGTGAAGGCACGCCTCTTTCACAAAGCGAAATTGGAAGATACAGCTGAGATGGCGTCCTTTTTAAAGAAGACATTTTCAGGTGCCGACTATCGAAATGCTAATGGGAACCATCTGTACCCCTGCACTCAGCACATCCAGAGAGACCCTATTTCCAGATAAGTTCCTATTCTGGCAGCTTAATCGGCATGGCTCTGGGCACCTGGTCGTATCTTTTCAAGGACGCCCATTCAAATCGCGACTGCGTTAAGACCATCTTTTTACTCTCAGCATCATGGAGGGGCGTGCCGCTACGCGCACCCCCCTGCAGGCAACCCTTCTGGGGCGCCTGAATCGGGATTGCCAGGGAAGGCCCGCTGTTGCCCACTCGCTAGCAGTGTGGCCCCGACTCTCCCTGGGGGACGGAGACACCCATTTGCGCTGACTCTGCCTGCCTCGCCCAGGTGGTGCCTCTGAATTTCTTTTTCCTCCCCTGCCTTTTTTTTTTTTTTTTTTTTTTTTTTTTGTCAGCCGGGCTGGAGTGCACTGGCGTGATCTCAGCTCACTGCAGCCTCCGCCTCCCGGGTTCAAGCGATTCTCCTGCCTCAGCCTCCTGAGTAGCTGGGATTCCAGGCACCCACTACCCCCGTCCAGCTAATTTGTATTTTTAGTAGAGCTACGGCTTCGCCATGCTGCTCAGGCTGGTCTCGAACTCCTGAGCTCAATCTGCCTACCTCAGGCTCCGAAACCGCTGAGATTACAGGTGTGAGCCGCCGTGCCCGGCCTTTTCTCGGCCGGAGTCTAACCGCACGCCCGTGGCATCGCTAACCAGCTCCTCTCTTCAAGTCCCCACGGGGATATACTCAGGAAGACCCATTCCCGCCCACACCCCTCTCTTCTCCATCCGATTTAGAATGTGGGTGGCCGTCTGAGGATCTGTCCGGGGAGGACTGCTTCTCCCATACGTGACGGACCTGTCGCCTTTTGTCTTTAAACCAGGTGATTTTTTCAGGGACCCCCTCCCCAGCGCTGAGCTATATGTCCTGTCCCGGATCCTGCACGACTGGTCAGACGACAAAGTCCACAAGTTACTCAGCAAGGTCGCCGAGAGCTGCAAGCCAGGTGAGAGCCCGTCGTCACGTTCACTTTTTTTTGTTAAGACGTAGTTTTCGGTTCAAGTTTTACAAGGAGGCCGGGCGCGGTGGCTCACACCTGTCATCCCAGCGCTTTGGGAGGCTGAGGCAGGTGGATCACCTGAGGTCAGGAGTTCAAGATCCGCCTGGCCAACATGGTGAAACCCCGTCTCTACTAAAAATACAAAAATTAGGCTGGGCTTGTTGACTCAAGCCTGTAATCCCAGCACTTTGGGAGGCCGAGACGGGCGGATCACAAGGTCAGGAGATCGAGACCATCCTGGCTAACACGGTGAAACCCCGTCTCTACTAAAAAATACAAAAAACTAGCTGGGTGAGGTGGCAGGCGCCTGTCATCCCAGCACTTTGGGAGGCTGAGGCAGGCGGATCACCTGAGGTCAGGAGTTCAAGACCCGCCTGGCCAACATGGTGAAACCCCGTCTCTACTAAAAATACAAAACTTAGGCAGGCGTGGTGGCAGGTGCCTGTAATCCCGGGTCCTTAGGAGGCTGAGGCAGGAGAATCGCTTGAACCCAGGAGGTGGAGATTGCAGTGAGCCAAGATTGCGCCACTACACTCCAGCCTGGGTGACAGACTGAGATTCTGTATCAAAAAAAGAACAGCAAAAAAAGAACTGGCTTATGTGATTTTTGGAGGTTGGCAAGTCCAGCGTCTGGGTGAGAGGCCCGCGACATTGTGGAGGATAAATCCGCTGTATTTAAAGTTGGCCAATGTGGCCAGGTGCAGTGACTGACACCTATCATGCCCGCACTTAGGGAGGCCAAGGTGGGCAGATCACCTGAGGTCAGGGGTTTGAGGCCAGCCTGGCCAACATGGTGAAACCCCATCTCTACTAAAAATACAAAAAATTAGCCAGGAATGATAGCAGGCACCTGTAATCCCAGCTACCGGGGAGGCTGAGGCAGGAGAATGGCTGGAATTACAGGCGGAGGTTGCAGTGAGCGGGACTGTACCCTGCACTCCAGCCTGAGCAGCAGAAGCTGAGACTCCCATCTCAAAAAAAAAAAAAAAAAAAAAAAAAAAAAGAAAATCCTAAAAGAGAAATAGATTTACCATTATGAAGTTGAAGTGGCTCATCCTAAAGGTCTTCATTCTTGTTGTCTTCACACTGAGGAGGCTGCAGAGGAGGAGGAAGCCATGGGCTGCTCTTGCTGTCCCGGGGGTGGCCGAGGCAGAGGAAATCCCATAGGTGAGGGCAGTTGCTCAAGGCTCAGCTGGCTCGAACCTCTGTGTTTATACACAGGCACAGGTGCACACACACACACACACACACCAGCATGCCTCTCGGCTCCAAAGCCTCCCATATCGGTTTCTCCTGTCCCCCCAGGCTGCTCCTGGAGCCAGAGTGGGAGACTCACTGGAACAGGCTCAGGGGTATCTGGATTTCCACAATGGAAGGACATGGCCCTGGGGAATCTAGTGGGTACTCAAGGCTCCCTCAAGTTCAAGGTCCGCTGCTGCAGTGAGAATTCTGGACTATTCATGAGAACACTTAATTACCTTAACAGAGCTGGGGCGGGGGTGTGTGGGAGGCAGCTGACCAGGGCCGGGGGTGAGGCGGTGGAGGGAGGCTCCCACCTGCTGTGAAACAGGACCCCATGGGTTCAGCTGGTCGAGACAGTTCCATCCTTTTTCTCCCCCTCTCTCTTTCTCCCTTTCTCTGTGTATTATCTTTTATTTTTATTTATTTATTTTTTTAAAGAGTCTGGCTCATCACCCAGGCTGGAGTGCAGGGGCCACGATCTCCATCCTGCAAGCTCAAAAGCCTCCCGGGTTCCGCCATTCTCCTGCCTCCAGCCTCCCAAGTGAGCCGTGCCATCTTGACTAATTTTGCATTTTTAATGAGAGACAGGGTTTCACCATGTTGGTCAGGCTAGTGTGACTCTGTGGGTGATCCACTCACCTGGGACTCCCAGTCCTGGGATGATAGGCGTGAGCCACTTCGCCCGGCTCTCTTTATATATATATATATTTTTTTTGAGACGAGGTCTCATTTTGCTGGCCAGGCTGGTGTGCAGTGGTGCAGTCTGGCTCACTGCAGCCTTGACCCTCCTTAGGCTCAAGCTATCCTCCACCTTAGCCTCCCGAGTAGCTGCAAGTACAGGCATGCATCACACCATGCCCAGCTAATTTTTAAAAAGTTTTTTTGTGAGGCCGGGCGCCATGCTCACACCTGTCATCCCAGCACTTTGGGAGGCCGAAGCAGGCAGGCACCACAAGGTCAGGAGTTGAGACCAGCCTGAGCATGGGAGTGAAACCAAAATACTCTACTAAAACACAAAACTTAGCCAGGCATGGTGGTGGTAGCCCTGCTCTCCCAGCCATAGGAGGCTGAGGCAGGAGAATGTGAACCCAGAGGTGGAGGTTGCAGTGAGCGAGATCACGCCACAGCACTCCAGCCTGGGTGACAGAGCGAGTCTCAAAAAATAACCAAAAAGTTTTCACCAATGGAGATGAGTCTCTCTCTGTCACCCAGGCTGAAGGGCAATGGTGTCATCATAGTTCACTGCAGCCTTGACCGCCTGAGCTCAAGCAATCTTCCCTCCTGCAGCCTCTGATGCGTGGGAGTACAGGCATATGTTACCATGCCCTGCTAGTTTTAAAATTTTTTTGTAGAGATGGGATCTTACTATATTTGCCCAGGCCTACTCCCCAAACTCTGAACTCAGCGATCCTCCTGCCTTGGCCTCCCCAAATACTGGGGTTAAAAGATGCTTGAGCCACTGCACCTGGCCTCTCTCTTTCTCTCCCTCTTCCTCTCTGTCTCCTCCTCTCTGTGACTTTTTACGTATCTCATCTATCATCAGTCTGTTTCTCCTCTCTCTCCTCCTTTCCCCCTTCCTTCCTTATCTGTCTTCTCTCTGTCTCTTCCTCCCTCTCCCCTCACCCTGCCTCTCTTTTTATACTTCTATCATCCTTTAAAAAAAAAAAAAAAATCATTTTTAAAAAATAAAATAAAATAGAGACCAGATCTCACTATGTTGCTCGAGTTGGTTTGAAATTCCTGGGCTCAAATCATTCTCCCACCTCAGCCTCCCAAAGTGCTGGGATTACAGGCGTGAGCCACTGCACCTGGACTTCTAACAGTGATCCGTCAGCTATCTGTCATCTGTCTATCATTTATTATCTATCTATCCATCCATTCATCTACCTACGGATCATCTACCATCTATTCATCTATCCATCCATCTCATCCATGCATCCATCTATCCATTCATCTATCAGCCCATCATCTACCATGTTCCATCTATCCATCCATCTCATCCATGCATCCATCTATCCATCCATTCATCTACCTACCCATCATCTACCATCCCTATTCATCTATCCATCCATCTCATCCATGCATGCATCCATCCATCCATCTGCCCATCTACCATCTGTTCGTCTATCCATCCATCCATCCATGCATCCAACTATCCATCCATTCTATCTGCCCATCATCTACCATCTGTTCACCCATCCATCCATCTCATCCATGCATCCATCCACCCATTCATCTGCCCATCATCTACCATCTGTTCACCCATCTATCCCATCCATGCATTGTCCATCCACCTGCCCATCATCTACCATCTGTTCACCCATCCATCCATCTCATCCCGTCCATCCACCCATTCATCTGCCCATCATTATTGCCATCCTGTTCCTTGCATCTGTCCATCCGTGCGTCCATCCCGCCTGCCCGTCATCTGCCATCTGTTCGCCCATCCGTCCATCCTCGTCCATCGTCCATCCACCCATTCATCTGCCCATCTACCATCTGTTCCATCTATCCATCCATCCGTCCACCATCTACCTGTTCACCATCCATCCATCTCATCCATGCATCCATCCACCCATTCATCTGCCCATCATCTACCATCTGTTCCATCCATCCATCCATCCACCATCATCTACCATCTGTTCACCCATCCATCCATCTCATCCATTCGTCCATCCACCCATTCATCCATCCATCCACCATCCATTCCTCCATCTATCCCATCCATGCATCCATCCACCTGCCCATCATCTACCATCTATTCCATCCATCCATCTCATCCATTCATCCGTCCACCCCGTTCGTCACCCTTCCGTATTTTCCATCCTGTTCCCCGTCTATCCCCGTCCATGCGTCATCCACTGCCATCATCTACCATCTGTTCACCCATCCATCCATCTCATCCGTAGTGTCCGTCACCCGTTCATCGCCCATCTGCCGTCTGTTCGCCCATCCCGTCCATCTCGTCCGTGCGTCCGTCCGTCACCCGTCGTCACCCGCAATCATTCCGTCCATCCATGCATCCATCCATCCATTCCATCTATCCATCCATCCATTCCACCATCCATCCATCCATCCTTCCATCCATCCATTCCTTCCATCTATTCCATCCATCCATCCATCCATCCATCCACCATCATCCATCCATCCATCCATTCCATCCATCCATCCACCATCCATACCATCTATTCCACCCATCCATCCATCCATCCATTCATCTATCCATCCACCTACCATCCATCTACCATCTATTCACCCATCCATCCATCTCATCCATGCAACCATCTATCCATCCATTCATCTACCTACCCATCATCTACCATCTGTTCATCCATCCATCCAGAACTGGGCAATTCCATTCCATTCACATCCATCCTATCCACCCATCTTTCGATCTAATCTCCTCCCTGTCAGTCCGCCCTGCATCGTCTCTGTCTCACTCCCTTCCCCTCCCTGTGTAAGGGTTCTCGGCAGCCTCTGCTCACAGCTCTGAGCTCCCATTGCCAGCTGTGTCCCCCTGAAGGATCCCCACCTGGCTGGCCAGGACTCCAGCTCTCTGCTCTCCCCGCGGGGGGCCGGCCTGCTGCTGGTGGAGACGCTCCTGGATGAGGAGAAGAGGGAGGCGCAGGGCGGCCTGATACAGTCGCTGAACATGCTGGTGCAGACTGAGGGCAGGGAGCGGAGCAGAGGCGAGTACCAGTGCTTGCTGGAGCTGCACGGCTTCCACCAGGTGCAGGTGGTGCACTTGGAGGGTGTCCTGGATGCCATGTTGGCCACCAGAGTGGCCCCCTGAAGCCCAGGCAGCGTGTTCATTATAGGGACGTCCTCCCCCAGGCTGCAGGTGGACCACCTGGTCCCCAAGTCCATAGGACAGTCACATAGGAGCGTGCAGTCGTGGCTGAATAAAGAAAACAAAAGTCTGTCCATGGTTCCTCTGTGAGAGTTCTTGATGAGGAAGAGGCTGCGTGGGGAGAGATCATCAGGCAATCAAATAATAAAAACATCCGGCAATCATCAATATCATCAAAGGTGCGCCGCTTATCCGTGCAGATCCGGCGCGCCATCCGCTGCGTCAGCTCATCCATCCATCAAAAATATTAATATCCGGCACCATCCGTAAAAATCCGGGGTGTGTTCGAGGTGTGTATCGTGCATACACACCCATCTGCGCACACACAGAATCTGGTCATAAATGCTGAATGACCGCGGACCTGTTTGCATTTTGAGCAGCGTCCTTCAACATTCTCTTTGTGCACATCCGCGGGGTCGCTCACATATATTAACACACAGCCTGCTACTCACCTGGGCTGTGTGGCGGGACCCCAGGCTCCCGGGCTACAGAGCTGGATGGCAGGTGGTGTGCTGAGTGCCGTGAGCTGCTATAACACAGCGGTAGGTATTTGTATGCGTTGTTGACTGAGAGAGCGTTACGGGCATGTGACTGTGTATGATTCTGGACAGACTCGTTTTTTTTTTCTTTTTTTGAGACCAAGTCTCGGCTGTCGCCCGGTGGAGTGCAGGTGGCGATCTCGGCTCACTGCAACCTCTGCCTCCGGTTTCAGCGAATTCTCCTGTCTCAGCCTCCCACAGTAGCTGGGATTACAGGTGCCCCACCACCACTTCTGCCTAATGTTTGTATTTTTAATACAGACCGTGTTTCACCATGTTGGCCAGGCTGGTCTAGAACTCCTGACCTCAGGTGATCCGCCCGCCTCGGCCTCCCAAAGTGCTGGCATTGCAGGCGTGAGCCACCCAGCGCCTGGCTAGCTTGCACTTTTTTTTTCTTTACAATCACGTGGTGTCTCCATGGCAGGCCTAAGATGGACCAGGAAGAAAATTCGACTTTGATGATGAAACGGGGGGAGTCCAGAGCAGTGGTGCGTGGCTGTGGCCCTCACTGCTTGGCAACCAGGAAGGATGAGGCTTCCAGGCCCCTCCATCACACTGGCCTCGGCGTGGGGACAGACGGGACAGCCGCCAGGTGATGCCACAGAGCCCAGCCCTGGAGGAAGCTGACCGGCCACTACCTTCCTCCCCTTCCCAAGTCAGCCTGGCCCAGAGCTGTCCCTCTTTCCCTCCTTCCCAAGTCAGCCCGGCCCAGAGCTGTCCTCCTTCCCTCCTTCCCCGATCCAGCGGCAGAGCTGTCCCTCCTTCCTCCCTTCCCATGTCAGCCATCCCTCCTTCCTCCCTTCCTTTGTCCCTCCTTCCCTCCTTCCATGTCCTTCTATTGTTGTCCCTCCTTCCTCCTTCCATTTGTCCCTTCCAGCCATCCCCTCCTTCCAGCCTGTCCCTTCCTCCCTTCCATGTCCCTTCATTTCATCCACCTTCCTCCCTTCCAGCCCATTGGCTATCCCTTCCGTCCTTCCCCCAGTCAGCCTGGCCGACTGTCCCTCCCTTCCCCCCGTCCAGCCACCAGGCTGTCCCTTCCCTCCATTCCCCAGTCCCAGCCCCCCGCCAGAGCTGTCCCTCCTTCCTCCTTCCCAAGTCAGCCCGGCCCAGAGCTGTCCCTCCTTCCCAAGTCAGCCCGGCCCAGAGCTGTCCCTCCTTCCGTCCTTCCCCAGTCAGCCTGGCCCAGGGCTGTCCCTCCTTCCTCCCTTCCCATGTCAGCCTGGCCCAGAGCCGTCCCACCTTCCTCCCTTCCCAAGTCAGCCAGAGTATCCCTCCTTCCCTCCTTCCCAAGTCAGCCTGGCACAGAGCTGGGAGATGACAGATAGAATCCCGGTCACCTCGGGCTGCCCCCAGCCGAACTCCTCCGTCCTGTTCTGGGACAGTGAAGTCCCTGCCTGCAAGGTTTCCCCACGTGCACCTGCAGGGCCTTGCGTCTGTCTAGCTGCTCTCTGCTCCATCTCAGGTGACCACTGGCCATCTGAAAGCAACCTGCTTTGGTGGCTTTCAAGCCCTCCTTCCTCTCCAACCCCTGCCACCAGAGGCGGGGAATGGGGACAGGATGGAGACAGAGGCAGGCCCAGCCCGCCAGCTGTAGGGGCTAGGGACAGATTCAACTTGGAGTGCCCAGAGGGAAGGCCCACCCGGGATTGAAACGTTCATGGGTCCGAGAGGTTCTGGGACTCTGCCCAGGAAAGCTGGCATGGGAGCCCCTCGGTGGACAGAACCACAGGCGCCTGACCTAGAGGCCCAGGCCCTAAATGGTCTTGGCTGCTGGGAGTGGGCTGGGGAGTCAAGTGATACAGCAGGACCTCCGGTGGCCTCCTGTTCGGTCCCCAGCCCATGTGTGTGCCCCTTAAAGCAAGGTCGGAGGTGTGTCCCCAGGTGGAGAACCTGCAGAGGTTACCCTCAGCAGAAGCGGCTGGGAGTTCCTGGGACCTGTTCCCTCTCACTCTCCCTTCTGTGTCTGCTGGAACTTTTTTTTGGGGTCTGGCTGTCGCCCAGGCAGTGCAGTGAGTGCGATCTTAAGCTCCCAGTGCAAACTCCGCCTCCCAGGTTCATGATTCTCTGCCTCAACCTCCCCAGTAGCTGCAATTACAGAGAGCCGCCTACCTTGGCTAATTTTTTTGTATTTTCCAGTGAAAGGGTTTTCACCATATTAGTAGGCTGGTCTGAGGCTCTGACCTCAGGCCTCTCAAAGTGCTGGGATGACAGAGGCGTGAACCATAAGCCCAGCCATCTTTTATTCATTGGAGTGTGTGCAAAGCAGCACCTCTGGATCTGAGTCCGTGTGGCATGCATGAAACGTCCTTGAACTCTTTGATAGTCCCCAAAACAGTGAGCCTTGGTGGCTCAAGCCTGTAATCCCAGCACTTTGGGAGGCGAGGCAGGCGGATCCACCGAGTCAGGAGATCCCGAGACCATCCTGGCTAACCCGGTGAAGCCCATCTCTACTAAAAGCCTAAAAAACTAGCGGCCGGAGTCGAGCGCCTGTAGTCCCAACTACCGAGGGAGGCTGAAGACAGGAAGGAATGGCGTGTTTCGAGGCCGAGGCTTGCAGTGAGCTGAGATCCCGGCCACTGCACTTTCCCAGCCTGGGGACAGGCTTCTGTCTCAACAACAACAACAAAAACCAGTGGGGTGACAGAGCTGGAAGTCTGTGCAGGGCAACCTGGCGGCGGGTTCACCCACTCCTCCCTCCGTCTCACTCAGCGCTGCACTATGAGGCCTGAGTGCACATACCAGGGTGTCTGTCTGGCTCTAAAAACACCCTCTGGATTTATCACAGGGGCTGGGGTGAGGTGGAAGGAGGAGGACAACAGGCTCCCTCAGGATGATGTTGAGGGCTCTCCCACCTGCAGAGCTCAGCCTTTCCAGGGCCAAGAATCTCGAGGGGGCTCTTGGGAGAGGTCTTGGGGGGCCCTTGTGAAAGGGGAGGTCTTGGGGAGCCTTCGAGACAGAGATCTTGAGGAGTTGTCTTCCAGGGGCAGGTCTTGGGGAGCCTCTCTGGGGGGAAGGCTTTGGGGGACCCTCTTCATGGGGGAAGTCTGGGGGGCCTCCTTCAGAGGGCAGGTCTTGTGGGGACCCCTTTGGGGAGGCCTTTTGAGGAGCCCTTTTCAGGGCGATGGCCCTGGGAGTCCCTCTTCAGGGAGGAGGTCTTGGGGAGCCCTCGTCAGAGGGAAGGTCTTTCGGGGGTCCTCTTCTGGGAAAAGGGGTCAGGCCCCCTCATCTTGCAGCCTCATCAGCCCTCCCTGGCCCACACTTCTTACAGGCAGAGCCTCGGAAATGACTAATTACAGAACAGCTGCTGTGGCCCCACCCAACACAGAGCCTGGCACCCCACCCCACCCCGCGAAAAGCCCACCTCAGCCCTGCTCTGATTCCTTCCCGGCCTTCGGATGAAGCCTAACGTCTTTCCATTAAAGCACCTCTGCTTCCGGGTGGGACGTGGTGGCTCACACCTGTCATCCCGGCACTTTGGGAGGCCGAGGCGGGCCGATCGCATGAGGTCAGGAGTTCGAGACCCGCCTGCTGCTTGGGCCCGGCACCCAGGATGTGCTTGGCAAATGCTTCTGGAATGGATGGATGACACCCCGTCTCTATTAAAAATACAAGAATGAGGCATGGTGGCACGCACCTGCAATCCCAGCTACTCGGGAGGCTGAGGCAGAAGAAATGCTTGAACACGGGAGGCGGAGGTTGCAACGAGCCGAGATCGCGCCACTGCACTCCAGCCTGGGTGACAGAGCAAGACTCCGTCTCCATACACACACACACACACACAAGCCACCTCTACTTCTATATGAACCCACCACTTCTCTGAACCCCAGGGGGCTTTGTGGACGCAGATTCCATGACAGCACCCGCTGGTCAGGCAGCAGTGATCTCTGAAGCCACGCAGGGAATTTTATCAGACGCTGGCAGATAAGGGGTCCTCGTGGCCGAGTGCCTGGCAGGCGGATCGGGACTCACTCCTCTCTACTCAGTCCTTGGAGGGGGAGGGCGGTGAGAGACACAAGCTCTACTCCCACTACCCAGCAGCTGTTCTCTCCCTCACTTCCAATTCCCGGCTGTGAGGCTCACCTCACCCTCCTTTCCCAGGGAGGCCATGTCCCCGGGTTCCGGGGCAGGTGGCCCCAAAGGCCTCCCAGGTCATGCCCTAGTCAGGCATGGCGACTGTGTTGTTCCCTCCCAGATACGAGGGGCAAAGGAGCTAGCGTCCAGGGCTAAGTCCCACATGCAGTACTCTGCATTTGAAAATAGCCTCTACTTTTAGTAATCTTATTCATCCATCTATCTATCTCTTTCCATCTTAATC
Organism: Papio anubis; assembly: GCF_008728515.1. NCBI lineage: Eukaryota > Metazoa > Chordata > Mammalia > Primates > Cercopithecidae > Papio > Papio anubis. The sequence goes on along the minus strand of NW_022162718.1, from coordinate 92,045 downwards.
TTATCCTCATTCTATCCACTCATTCCATCCATCGAATATCATTCCATCCATTCATTCATCCATCCATCCATCCATCCTTCCATCCATCCATCATCCCATTCATCATCCATCCATTCATTCATCCATTCATCCATCCATCCATCATCTATCCATCCATCCATCCATCCATCCATCATCCATCCATCCATCATCCATCCATCATCCATCCATCCATTCATCCATCCATTCATCATCTATCCATCCATCTATCCATTCACCATCCGATTCATCCATTCATCCATCCATCCATCCATCTATCCATCCAATTCCATCATCTATCATTCATTCGATTTTATCTATCTATCGCATTATCATTCATTCCATTATCGACATTCCATCGACATCTTATTTCCATTCATCGATCGATTATCTATCTATCGATCGACGACGACATTCATCTATCTATTCTATCGACATCTATCGATATCCATTTGTCGAATTTGTTGAGTATATATCTATTTTATCGGCATTCTATTCCACGTAATGGTTTATATATCTTATCGACCATCTATCGATCGCATTATCGATCGATCGCATTATCTATCGATCATCGACATTTATCGATCGGTCGCATTATCGGTTTATCGACGATCGACGCATTATTTTATTCTATCTATCTATCGGTCGACGACCATTATCTATCTATCGACGACGCATTATTTATCTATCCATCCATTCATCATTCATCCATCCATCCATTCATCCATCCATCCATCCATTCATCCATCCATTCCATCCATCATCCATCCATCCATCCATCCATCCATCATCCATCCATCCCATTCCATCCATCATCCATCCATCATCCATCCATCATTCATCCATCCATCCATCCATCCATCATCCATCCAATTCATCCATCCATCCATCATCTATCCATCCACTCCATTCATCCATCCATCCATCCATCATCCATCCATCCATCCATCCATTCATCCATCCATTCATCCATCCATCCATTATCCATTCATTCCAGAATTTGCCGAGCACATCCATCTATCCATGCATCTATCCACCCACCCATTCATTATCCATCCATCCATCATCCATCCATTCCAGTATTGTCTAATTGCTAACGCATTCATCTTATTCCTTCTATCTTATCTATCATTCATCTATTCCAGCATTTGGCATAATCGAGAATTCAATCTATCCATTCATTCATATATCCACCTACCTACCCACTACCTATTCATTATCCAACCACCCATCCATCCATTCCAGAATCATTTGCCAAGCAAGCACATCCATCTATCCATCCATCCACCCACCCATTATCCATCCATCATCCATCCATTCCAGAAGCATTTGCCGATCAAGCAATCCATCCATCCACCCATCCATTCATTATCCATCCATCCATCCATCAGTGATCCACCATCCATTCACCATAATCCATCCATCCACCCACTCCACCCATTATTCATCTATACTATCCATTCAGAAGCATTTACAAGTAAGCACATCCATTCATCCATCCATCCACCCACCCACCCCTGATCCATCTATCCATCATCCATCCACTCATTCCAGAAGCATTTGCCAGCAATCCATCCACCCACCCACCCATTCATTATCCATCCATCCACCCACCCATTATCCATCCGTCCATCCATCCACTATCCATCCATTCATCCATCCATCATCCATCCATCCATTCCAGAAGCATTTGCCGATCAAGCAATCCATCCATCCACCCACCCATTCATTCCAGAATCATTTGCCAAGCAAGCACATTCATCTATCCATCCACCCACCCACCCTTTCGTATCCATCCATCCATCCATCATCCATCTATCCATCTATCCATCCATCATCTATCCATCCATCGATCCACCCATCTATTATCCATCCGTCCATTATCCTCATTATCTCCAGCTTATCGGGTCAGTGAGTACACTCCATTCATCCAATGTATCTATCCACCCACCCGTTCATTATCCATCCATTCCAGCATTTGCCGATGGAGCACTTCATCTGTCCATTCACCCACCGACCCATTCATTATCCATCCATCCATCCATCCATTCCAGAATCATTTGCCAAGCAAGCACATCCATCTATCCATCCATCCACCCACCCATTCCACATTCCATCTATCCGTCCATCATCAATCCATCCATCATCTATCCATCCATCCATCCACCCATCTATTATCCATCCGTCCATTATCCCTCATTCCAGAAGCATTTGCCGAGTGAGCACATCTATCTATCCACGTATCTATCCACCCACCCGTTCATTATCCATCCATCCATCCATCCATTATCCATCCATTCCAGCATTTGCCGATGGAGCAATTCATCTGTCCACTCACCCACCCATTCATTATCCATCCATCCTGATCCATTCCAGAAAATCATTTGCCAAGGAAGCACATCCATCTATCCATCCATCCACCCACCCATTCATTATCCATCTATCCGTCCATCATCAATCCATCCATCATCTATCCATCCATCCATCCACCCATCTGCATATCCATCCGTCCACATCCCCATTCCAGAAGCATTTTACGAAAGGAGGACCCATTCTTATCCAATGATTCATTCCACCTTACCCTGCTTCACATTCATCCATCCATCTATCCAGTCACTTATGCATCATCTTCCATTCTCCATTCCATCCATCTATCCATCATCCATCCATTCCAGCATTTATTTATCGAAAGCAATTCCATCCTACCCACTCACCCAACATCTCATCATCCATCCATCCATCCATCCATCCCAGAATCATTTGCCAAGCAAGCACATCCATCTATCCATCCATCCACCCACCCATTCACTATCCATCCATTTATTCATCCATCATTTATCCATCCATCCATCCATTCCAGCATTTGCCGATCGAGCAATCCATCCACCCACCCACCTATTCATTATCCATCCATCCATTCATTCCAGAATCATCTGCCAAGCAAGCACATCCATCTGTCCATCCATCCACTCTACTTCCACGTAATTTATTATTCATTCCATCTATTATTTTATTCCATTCATCATTGATCTATCATTATCTATCATCTATCATCTTCCATACGACACGACCTTATTCCATTCGCTATTCATTCATCTATCTCTGTTTACATTCATTTCCATATCTATCTATCTATTTCCATATCTATTATTCTATCTATCACTTCTATCTTATCATCTATCTATTCATCTTATTATCTATTCATTATCTGCTTCATATCTTATGTATCTATCTATTCATCTTACTATCTATCTATCTAATGGCTATCTTATCATCTATCTATTATCTATCTATCTTATTATTCTATCGGTCATCTATCATCTATCTAATGCATTATCATTCATCTTATCATCCATCCATCATCCATCATGTTCATTATCCATCCATCATCCATCCATCCATTATCCATCATGTATCCGTCCATCCATCACCCATCTATCCATTCATTATCCATCCTCCATCCATCCATTATCCATCCATCCACCTTATCATCCATCCACCCATCATCCATCCATCATCCATCATGTTCATTATCCATCCATCATCCATCCATCCATTATCCATCATGTATCCTCCATCCATCACCCATCTATCCATTCATTATCCATCTCCATCCATCCATTCATCTATCAATTTGATCCATCATCCATTCATTATCCATCCATCCATCACCCATCCATCACCCATCCATCATCCATCCATCCATCCATTATCCATCCACCCACTATCCATCCATCCACATCCACCATCCATCCATTATCCACCCATCCACCCATCATCCATCCACCCATCATCCATCCATCATCCATCCATCCATCCATTATCCATCATCTGGTTCATTATCCATCCATCATCCATCCATCCATTATCCATCATGTATCCGTCCATCCATCACCCATCTATCCATTCATTATCCATCCTCCATCCATCTACCCATCCATCCATCCATCCATTATCCACCCATCCATCCATTCCAGAAGCACTTGCCAAGCACATCCTGGGTGCCAGGCCCAAACAGGCAGGCATCCTCCTGGCTCGGAGAGGAGCCTGAGCAGAGCCCACAGACAGCACCACCCTGCTGGCGGGTCACCAAGCCACCAAGCCAGTGCAGGCTGAGGGCCGAGCACACAGAGCGCCATCTCAGTGTCTGGACATGGTTAGCCGTCCCCACCCGCATGGAAAGAACCTTCTTCTCTCCCTTAAGACAGGCTTTGCAGACTTGGAAAGGGAACGCCGTGTTCCAGGGCCCAGGGCCTGGAACCCCGGCCAGAGCAGATGTGAACCAGCCTCATCTGGAAATAGCAGCTCCGGTCCCGGCTCGCTGGCACTGAAAACCAGCACCAGGGCCCCGTCCTGCGTGACCTCGCTGAGGCTGGGAAACGAACACAGGCCTGTTGGGCGCAGCGCCCCAGCAAACTCCCCACCCCTGCCCAGCACCCACAGTGCTCCCGGCCTCCTGCAGGGAGCCTGGCTTGGTCCTGGGTCCTCAGAGGACACTGTCCACCACCGGTGCCCTAGCAGAACCTCAGGAATGTGCTTGGTCTCCACGCCCTCCCCACAGCAAGGGCCCAAGGTTAGACCTACCCATGCTTCAGTGACTTCTGAGCCACCCGTCCCGCCGCCCAGCTGCCGCTCCAGCCTCCAGAGCCGGCCCCAACCTCCAGCCCCAGCCTCAGCCGCTCTCCCTAGAGGTCAGAAAAAGCCTCAGGCAGGGCTCACAGCTGCACCCAGGAGTCACCCAGGGTGAGTCCGCTCTCCAGGGCAAGCGGGTCCCTCCTGTCCACCCACAGCCAGGGACTGTACCTCCTCACTACACAAGGGAGATAAAGGAAAAACAAGAGCGAGAAAGCACAGGGAGAGAAAAGGAAGGAAGGGAGAAGGAAACGGAAAGAAGAGGAAGGAAAAGAAGGGAGGAAAGGAAGGAAGGAGAGAGAGCGGGAGGAGAGGAAAAAAGAGGGAAAGAAAGGGAGCGATGGGGAAAGGCAGGAAATGAAGCGAGAGAGGGAAAGAAAAAAAAAGGAAGGAAAGACGGGAGGGACGGACAAGAGAAAGGGAGGAAAAGGGCAAAGGAGGAGGCGGGGAGACAGGAAAGAAGGAAACGGGGAGGGAGGAGAGAAGAAAAAGGAAAAAGAGGGAGGGAGGAGAGAAGAAAGAGGCAGGGAGGGAGGAAAGAAAAACAGGCAGGAGATAAAAAAGAAAGGGAGGCTGGGTGCGGTGGCTCACGACTGTAATCCAGCACTTTGGGAGGCCGAGGTGGGCGGATCATCTGAGGTCAGGAGTTCGAGACCAGCCTGGGCAACATGGAGAAACCTTGTCTCTCCTAAAAATAAAAATAAAATAGCCGGGGGTGGTGGCACCAGCCTGTAATCCCAGCTAGTTAGGAGGTGGAGGCAGAAGAATCTCTTGAACCTGGGAGGCGGGGGTTGCAGTGAGCTGAGATCACACCACTGCATGCCAGCCTGGGTGACAGAGCGAGGCTCCATCTCAAAAAAAAAAAAAAAAAAAAAGGAGAACAGGGAGAAAGGGAGAAAGAGACGGGAAAAAAAGAGCGAGACAGGAAAGAATAACAGAAAGGAAAAAGAAAAAGAGAGGGACAAAGGGAGAGAGGAAAGAAAAGAACGGAAAAGACACGACCAGGCACAGTGGCTCACCACGCACAATGGCTCACAGCTGTCATCCTAGCACTTTAGGAAGCCGATGTGGGCGGATCCCCTGAGGTCGGGAGTTCGAGACCAGCCTGGCCAACGTGGTGAAACTCCATCTCTACTAACATATAAATTAGCCAGGCGGGTGGCACGCGGCCTGCAATTCCAGCCACCGGGAGGCTGAGGCAGGATCCCTGGAACTGGAGGGAGGCTTGACCCAGCCTGACAACAAGATGGAAACTGAAGTCCAAAATAAATAAATAGGAGGAAATGAAACGAAAGAGGGGAGAAAGGAAGAGGGGACAGGAAAGAAAGAGGAAGGTGGAAAGGAAGGAAAGAAGGAAAGGAAGGAAGGAAAGGAAGGAAGGGAAAGGAAGGAAAGGATGGAAAGGAAGGAAAGAGGAAAAATAATAATGATGATAAAAAATGATGGAAGGGAATGAAAGATGAAGAGGATGAATGGAAGAGAAAAGCTGAGCATGGGAATGAAAGAAATGAATAATGGAATAAAGAAAATGAAAATAATGGGAATGAAAGAAAAAGGATAGCTGGGATGAATGGAAAGAATAGAAGGGAAAGAGAAAGGAATAGGATGAAAGAGGAGGAAGGAATGGAAGATGAAGGAAGGAAAGAGGAAAGGAAGGAAGGAAGGAAGGAGGAAGGAAGGAAGGAAGAGGAAGGAAGAAGGAAAGAAGAGGGGAAGGAAGAAAGGAAGGAGGGAGACAGACATGGAAGGAAACAGGCATGGAAAGGAAGGGAGAGGCGGAGTGGAAAAGGAGGAGGGAAAGAAACTGGAAAGGTGGTGGATGGAAGGGGCCGGGGTGGAGGAAGGAGGAAGGAGGGTGGATAAGGAAGGAATGGATGGATGGACAGGAAATGGGGACTTTGAAAGGGTGGCCATGGGGAATGGAAATGGAAGGAATATGGGGTCAGAGGTCGGAGGCCCAGGGACCTCCCCCACACCCAGCCTGAAGCTGAGGGCACCAAGGGTCAGGAGGTCGGAGGCCCAGGGACCCTCCCCACACCCAGCCCGAAGCAGAGAGCACCGCTGGGTCAGAGGTCGGAGGCCCAGGGACCACCCCACACCCAGCCCGGAGCGAGGGCACCAAGGGTCAGAGGTCGAGGCCCAGGGACCCCCTGGCCACACCCAGCCCGGAAGCTGAGGGCACCCCGGGTCAGGAGGTCGGAGCTCCAGGGACTCCCCACACTCCAGCCCGAAAGGCTGAGGGCGGGCGCTGGGTCAGGAGGTCGGAGGCCCAGGGACTCCTGGGCACCTCCAGCCCGGAGCCGAGGGTACCAAGGGGTCAGAGAGGTCGGAGGCCCAGGGACTCCTCCCCCCACACCCAGCCCGAGCTGAGGGCACCGCTGGCCAGAGGTCGGAGGCCCAGGACCACCCCTACACCCAGCCCGAGCGAGAGCACCAAGGGGTCAGAGGTCGGAGGCCCAGGGACTCCTCCCCCACACTCCCAGCCCGAGCTGAGGGCACCGCTGGGTCAGAGGTCGGAGGCCCAGGGACCCCTACCCCAGCCCGGAAGCTGCCGGGAGGGCACCGCCAAGGGTCAGAGGTCGGAGGGGCTCAGGACCCCCACACTCCAGCCCGAGCCGAGGGCACCAAGGGGTCAGAGGTCGGAGGCCCAGGGACCTCCCCTCACACTCCAGCCCGGAAGGAGGGCACCAAGGGCCGGGGAGGTCGGAGGGCCCAGGGACTCCCCTGGCCACCTCCAGCCCGAGCGCCGGGAGGGCGGGCGCTGGTCAGAGGTCGGAGGCCTCCAGGGACCTCCCCCCCCACACTCCAGCCTGAGCGCTGAGGGGTTCGGGCTGGGTCAGAGGTCGGAGGCCCAGGGACTCCTCCCCACACCCAGCCCGAGCCGGGAGGGCACCGCTGGGTCAGAGGTCGGAGGCCCAGGACCACCTCTACACTCCAGCCCGGGGAGCAGAGAGAGCATCATGTCAGAGGCCTGAGGTCTGTACCTCCCCCACACTCCAGCATTCTGAGCGCCGAGGCACCGCTGGGCCAGAGGTCGGAGGCCCAGGACCCCCACACTCCAGCCCGGAAGCGCCGAGGGCACCGCGGGTCAGAGGTCGGAGGCCCAGGGACTCCCCACACCTGTAGCCCGGGAAAGGCCGGGAGGGCAAGCCCTGCGGGTCAGGAGGGTCGGAGGCCCAGGGACTCCCCACACCCAGCCTGAGCGCGGTGGCACCCTGGGTCAGAGATCGTGGAGGCCCAGGGACCCCACACCCAGCCTGAGCTGAGGCAATCTCGGGTCAGAGGTCGAGGCCCAGGGACTTCATTGACTCCAGCCTGAGCGCCGGAGGGCACCCCGGGTCAGAGGTCGGAGGCCCAGGGACCCCCACACCCAGCCCGAGCGCCGAGGGCACCATGGGTCAGAGGTCGAGGCCCAGGGACTCCTCCCCCCACACTCCAGCCCGGAGCGCGGGAGGGCACCAAGTGGGGTCAGAGGTCGGAGGCCCAGGGACCCCCCACACCCAGCCCGAGCGGGAGAGCTGGCAAGGGCCGAGGTCGAGGGCCCAGGGACCCCCACACCCAGCCTGAGCGCGGAGGGCACCGCGGGGTCAGGAGGTCGAGGCCCAGGGACCCCCCCAACACCTGCCGGAGCGCGGAGGGCGGCGCGGGGTCAGGAGGCTGGAGGCCCAGGACCCCCAAGCACCCAGCCCGAGCGCAGCAGAGGGCACCGCGGGGCCGAGGTCAAGGAGGCTCCAGGACCTCCCCTACCCAGGATGGGCGCGAGGGCGGCGCGGGGTCCCCGGGTACACCTGGCAGGGGAGGGTCTCCCGAAGTGGGACCCGGGAGAGTGTGACGGGGTCGGAGCCCTGGAGGTCAAGGGTCAAGGGTCGTAAAATCGGGGCACCACGCGTTGCGCAATCCCGGGCCGAGCAGCCGCGGGCCTCCGGGAGAAAGCGGGCGGCGCCTCGAGCGACCTGGTACCAGGCGGGCCTGACCTGCAGCCGCCCGCCAGCCCGCCTTCCGGGTACTGGCAGCGGCGTGACTTCACAAGGTCAAGGCTGCCGCGGAACACTCCCCGCGCTGCCCTACGGCGCAGGGCGGAGCCTGGACTCCCGGCATACCTCGGGTGCGGGCGGGCGTCTCCGGGGAGCGCAGGCCAATGGGCGCGGTGCTGGAGAGCGGGCGGCGGCGGGTTCCCGGCAGCCCTCGGGGGCGCGGCACGCAGGCGGGGGCGGGTCGTGGCCGGGCGGCACAGCCAATGGGCGCGGCGCGAGGGGGCGTGGGGGCGGAGAGTGGGCGTGGCGTCGGCGCCTTGGCGGCTGCGCGGTGGCCGCTCTGTCCTTTCGGTCTCGGCGGCGGCAGGGCTGAGCCAGCGACGCCCTCCATTCACTCTCCGCGCCCGCTCTCCGGCTGTCCGCCCGTTCCGCTGCCCGCCCCGCCACCATGACGGAACAGGCCATCTCCTTCGCCAAGGACTTTTTGGCCGGAGGCATCGCCGCCGCCATCTCCAAGACGGCCGTGGCTCCGATCGAGCGGGTCAAGCTGCTGCTGCAGGTGGGGACGCGGGCGCGGCCGCTCCGGGGATGGGGGGACGGGAACCGAGTGGCCGGGCCGGGAGGGGACGCGGGCAGCGGAACCCTGCAGGCGGGCGCCGGAAGTGGAAGGCCGCGATGGCTTTGTCCATGCGCCGCCGGCTTCCGGGGCAAGCGTCACGTGACCGCTGCGGCAGGGCGTGGCGACGTCCACGCGTGCGCACTGGGCCCGGCCGGCGGCGGGGGATGCGGCACGTGCCTGAGGGCGCATGCGCGATGGAGCAGGGCCCAGGGATGCACCTTGCGGCGGGCGGGCGGGCCTTGACCTTGACCTCAATCCTGCGGGTCCTCCGGGCTGGGACCAACCTTTCCGGCGGTTGCCTGGCCGGTGTCTGCTCTTGCCCCGTCCACCGTGAAGGGCAATTCTAAGGCCCACGGGGCAGCGAGCCTGCCCGCAGGTGTCCTGGAATAACCAGGATATAGTTACTGGTGGTTCTCACCCCCCTCTTCATAGCTCATTTGTGTAATTCTGATCCAGAGCGATGCATTTTTTTGTCTTTGGGGAGAGGGTTATCGAAAGCAGCGTGATGCCTAGGAACACTGCTGCCAGGACGTCGTTGTTCACGTTGTACTCCCAGTGTCCAGCTCGGTGATGGGAATGAATGGGTTTGGCTGCAAGGACAGGTCACGCCCGCGATCCCAGCGCTTCTGAGAGGCCGGGGGAGGATCGCTTGACGCCAGGAGTTTGAGAGCAGCGGGGGGGGGCAGCAGAGCAAGACCCCACCTCAAAAAGAAATTATTTTAACTGAAGGAAGCAGGGCGTCCCAGTGCGTTGAGAGGCCCGGGGCGGATCGCTTGAGCTCAGGAGTGTGAGACCAGCCCTCTAAGATAATTATTTTAAACTTAGCAGGGTGGCGTGTTCCAGGAGTTTGAGACCAGCCAGGGCAACATAGCAAGACCCCATCTCTAAGAAAAATGTTTAAACTTACAGGGCTGGGTATCCCAGCACTTTGAGAGGCCCAGGGAGGATCACCTGAGCTCAGGAGTTCGAGACCAGCCAGGGCAACGTAGCAAGACCCCCACATCTTTAAAAATATTTCAGGCTGGAGTGCAGTGGCGCGATCTCAGCTCACTGCAAGCTCCGCCTCCCGGGTTCATGTCATTCTCCTGCTTCAGCTTCCCGAGTAGCTGGGACTACAGGCGCCTGCCACCTCGCCTGGCTAATGGTTTGTATTTTTAGTAGAGACGGGGATTTTACTGTGTTAGCGGTCTCAATCTCCTGACCTCGTGATCCACCCACCTCAGCCTCCCAAAATGCTGGGATTACAGGCATGAGCCACGGTGCCCGGCTTAATATTTTTTTTAGAACTTAGCAGGGTGGGGTGTCCCAGCGGCTCGAGAGGCCCAGGGAGGATCACCTGAGCTCAGGAGTTTGAGAGCAGTTTGGTCACCGTAGTAAGACTCCATCTCTCAAAGTAATTTTTAAAGTTAGTGGGGCTTGATGGTTGTGCACCTGTAGACCCGGATACTCGGGAGACTGAGGCGGGAGAATGGCCTAATCCACGAGTTGGAGGCTGCAGTGAGGTGAGATCGCACCACTACACTCCAACCTGGGTAACAGCATGAGACCGTATCCTTTTTTAAAAAAAGAAAGATGAGGACAACTTACCAGTAATGCCCACAAGCTAGTTTCCTAAACAGGATGATGCACTCTGGCCGGGTACAGTGGCTCATGCCACCTTTGGGAGGCCGAGGTGGGCGGATCACCTGCGGTCAGGAGTTCGAGAGCAACCCGGCCAACACGGTGAAACCCCGTCTCTACTAAAAATAAACAAAATGAGGCCGGGCGCGGTGGCTCAAGCTTGTAATCCCAGCACTTTGGGAGGCCAAGATGGGCGGATCACGAGGTCAGGAGATCGAGACCATCTTGGCTAACACGGTGAAACCCTGTCTCTACTAAAAAATACAAAAAAAAACCTAGCCAGGTGTGGTGGTGGGCACCTGTAGTCCCAGCTACTCGGGAGGCTGAGGCAGGAGAATGGCGTGAACCCGGCAGGTGGAGCTTGCAGTGAGCTGAGATCCGGCCACTGCACCCTAGCCTGGGTGACAGAGCGAGACTCCGTCTCAAAAAAAAAAAATAAACAAAATGAGGCAGGCATGGTGGCGGGCACCTGTAATCCGAGCAACTTGGGAGGCTGAGGCAGGAGAATCGCTTGAACGTGGGAGGCAGAGGTTGCAGTGAGCCGAGATCACCCCATTGCACTCCAGCTTGGGCAACAAGACTGATTTGCATCCAAAAACAAAAAAAAATCACTCTGTAGCTGGGATGTTTTGGGTGGTTGGCCCCGGGTCTGGTCTGAACACCCTCTGCGTCCCCCAGGTCCAGCACGCCAGCAAGCAGATCGCCGCCGACAAGCAGTACAAGGGCATCGTGGACTGCATCGTCCGTATCCCCAAGGAGCAGGGCGTGCTGTCGTTCTGGAGGGGCAACCTGGCCAACGTCATCCGCTACTTCCCCACTCAAGCCCTCAACTTCGCCTTCAAGGATAAGTACAAGCAGATCTTCCTGGGGGGCGTGGACAAGCACACGCAGTTCTGGAGGTACTTTGCGGGCAACCTGGCCTCCGGCGGCGCGGCCGGCGCCACCTCCCTCTGCTTCGTGTACCCCCTGGATTTCGCCAGAACCCGGCTGGCCGCGGACGTGGGAAAGTCAGGCACAGAGCGCGAGTTCCGGGGCCTGGGAGACTGCCTGGTGAAGATCACCAAGTCCGACGGCATCCGGGGCCTGTACCAGGGCTTCAGTGTCTCCGTGCAGGGCATCATCATCTACCGGGCCGCCTACTTCGGCGTGTACGATACGGCCAAGGGTACGTGTGGCGGCCGTCGCAAAGTCCCAGAGACGGGATCGATGCGCAGACATTCCCTCGGGGTCCTGTGGGCTGAAGGTCCGAGATACGGTGTGGGCAGGGCTGGTTCCTCCTGAGGCCTCTCTCCTGGGCTTGGAGACGCCGTCTTCTCCCTGTGTCCTCACAGGCTCGTCCCTCTGTGTGTGTCTGTGCCCTCATCTCCTCTTCTTATGGGATGTCTTAGTCCATCTCAGGCTGCTATCACAGAATACCATAGACTGGGTGGCTTATAAACAACAGACATTGATTCTCCCACAGTCCTGGAAGCTGGAGGTCTGAGATCCAGGTGTGGGCAGGGCTGGTTCCTCCTGAGGCCTCTCTTTTTGGCTCGTAGACGCCGTCTTCTCCCTGTGTCCTCACAGGATCGTCCCTCTGTGTGTGTCTGTGTCCTCATCTCCTTTTAGAAGGACACTAGGCTCATAGGATGGGGGCCCACCCTGCTGACCCCCTTTACTGTTACTCACCTCTTCAGAGACCTCACATGCAAGTACAGTTGCATTCTGAGGCCCTGATGCGGGGGGTGGGACGTCAGCATGTGGATTTTGAGGACCCAGTGTAACTCCCGTCGTAACTGTGACCCTTTACAAGGTCAGGGCCCTCGCTTTTCCCCCAACAGGCCTAACCCCGGCCTCTGGAACTGTGTTGCTGGGCTCCGGTAGGTGGCCGGCGGCCTCTTCCCCTCCTGGCCCTGCCCCGACCTTTTGTGCTGTAAACGTCAGCTGGCACCGAGCAGCCACGTGGAGGGGGCACGGGTGGTCTTGGAAGCGCTCGGCACCACCTCGGGTGGCCGTGAGCACACAGCGGAGGCTGAGCCTGGTCTCCGGTGGCCGTGCAGGCGCTGGAAGGTGACGTGCCGTTCCCCCGCAGGCATGCTGCCCGACCCCAAGAACACGCACATCGTGGTGAGCTGGATGATCGCGCAGACCGTGACGGCCGTGGCCGGCGTGGTCTCCTACCCCTTCGACACGGTCCGGCGGCGGATGATGATGCAGTCTGGGCGCAAAGGAGGTAGCCGCGCGGGCTCGGGAGGCGGGAGACCCTTGCTAGTGGGAAGGGGAACCAGGAGCTCCTTGGCCTGGGCCGGTGGGAGGCCAGGAACCGTCAGAGGAGGCACTTCCCCCCCAGCGTGGGAGGCAGCAGTGTGTCAAAGTAACCGGCTGTGTGGAAGGATTTTCCTGAATGATGTGGGCTTCTGATCTTGGGGTTTCGTGGTGCAGGCAGCAATTGCTACATCCCCACCTCCTAGAACCTCCGCCCGCATCCACACCCTCGATCCTGCCCTCTCTGCGTGGACGCCAGGGGTGGAGACGGGGGACGCCCAGGGCGGGGCCTGAAGTCCTGTGTCCAGCCCTCCTAGACACAGTGGCTTAGGAGGACGGCGTGAGCTCAGGGCACGGGGTCACCAGAGCCTCGGGTTTCCCTCCTGTAATCAGAACTGTGGCTCAGGCGTCCGGGGTGTTACTTCTGTAAAACGTCTTCAGGGCTGCAGGTGGCGTCCGTGTCTCGAGGAGCTCGGCGGCGAGGCCCTCACTGTGTCACCGTCTCCCTGTCGTTGTAGCTGACATCATGTACACGGGCACCGTCGACTGCTGGAGGAAGATCTTCAGAGACGAGGGGGGCAAGGCCTTCTTCAAGGGTGCCTGGTCCAACGTCCTTCGGGGCATGGGGGGCGCCTTCGTGCTGGTCCTGTACGACGAGCTCAAGAAGGTGATCTAAGGGCCGCGGCCTCCTCCCCACACACACCAAGGGAACCAAGAGAACCACGTAGAATCCTCAACCGTGCGGACCATCAACCTTCGAGAAATTCCATTTGTCTTTTTCCCAGCCGGACCCTGCCCGTAGGCGGCGGCCGGGGAAGGCTGTAGAGAAGGGGCGCGACGCGATCCATTCGTCAGCCCCCGATTCCATGTCTTGATCACGGGGTGGGAGGGAACCATGGCGTCCCCGCGGGCCCATGGGCGAGGCACTCCAACACTGAGACCTAGAGTCCAGACGCTTGTAGGACCCGAGTCGTGTTTTAAGTATTTATTTAAAACGAAAGAATCATGTTTCCCATTTGTACTTCAGCGCTAGCCCCTGTTTCTGCACAGCCGAGTACTAGCAAGTATGTTCTGTGTTGGGCATCCTGCTGCAAAACAATAAACCGAGGACACAGAGGGCCTCCTGCCTGACCGCACCTCTCCACGGGGCAGCCTGGGGGCTGGGCCCATGGGACGCAGGTGGGGCCACGCTCTGCCCCTGTGGCCGGCCCACGTTCCTGGCGTGCGGTGCCGCCGCCTCCCCAGCAGCCCCGGGACACAGAGGACAAGGTCACAGCTGGGAAGAGGAGGGGGGTAGAAACCAAGGCTGGCGGAAATGTAGCCGGGCTCCGTGGTGAATGCTGGAGGTCCCCAGGGCACCTGCACTTACTGTGCCTTCTCTGAGACCATTTGTGTGACCGTAACACCTTCGGTCGGTTGTAAATAAGACACGTGTCTCCTAGCTCTGAAGGCTGGAAGTCCCAGAAAACCAAGGCGTGGCAGGTTCGGTCTCCGGTGAGTACCTGGTTCCTGGCTTCCGGATGGCGCCTTCTCCCTGTGTGTCCTCACACGATGGAAGAGGCCAGGGAGCTCTCCGGAGTTCCTTTTACAAGGGCGGGGATCCCCTCCAGGAGGCCTCACCACCTCATCACTCCCGGAGACCCCCACTTCCCACACCGTCACTTTGGGGAGGGGTATTTTCAGGCTGAATCTTGGGGAGACCGAAACGGGCATGAGGGCCTGCGTTCCTGTCCACCTCCCGCAGCTCCCGAGGGCCACGCCAGCCCCCGTTCCAGCGTGAACAGTGGAGTCGGCTGGGGTCCCCAGAGTGGCCGCTGTGTGTCCGTGGGTTCACCCGTGAGGATCCCACCACAAAGGGTGCCCACCGCCGGGCACGCCAGCTTCCTTCGAGCTCCCTGCGCGCATTCATTGCGAGGCAAGAAACGCTGTGTTGACTCTACCAGGCTGAACGTTGGGCCTTGGTGGTGCCAGCACACGGCAGGGCCACAGGGACCGCAGCCCTGGGGATCCACAGCTGGCTCTCCTGGGCTCTCCACAAATCCCAGCCGTAGTTTAAAAAAAAAAAAAATCTGTTTTTTGAGTTGGAGTCTTGCTCTCGCCCAGGCTGGAGTGCGGTGGCGCCATCTCGGCTCACAGCAACCTCTGCCTCCCAGGTTCAAGCAATTCAGCTGCGCCTTCCAAGTAGCTGGGATTATAAGCGTGCACCATCACACCCGCCTGATTTTAGTGTTTTTAGTGGAGATGGGGTTTCACCATGTTTGCCAGGCTGGTCTCAAGTTCCTGGCCTCAAATGATGGACCGCCCGCCTCAGCCTCCCAAAACGGTGGGATGACAGGTGTGAGCCACCGTGCCTGGCCCGAAAGGCAGACTCTACATCTCTGCACTTTGCCAGGTAGAAACCCTCATTTGTGTCCCGATGACAAAATCAGAGACCAGCAAAGGCCAGTGAGTCCCGTCTTGGTCATGTGACTCGGCCCGGAGGCAAGTGGAGAAACAGGACCTTCTGCCATCAAGCCGGTGGATCCTGCACACCCTCCACAAAACAGCCGCGACCCACGCCATCAACTCAGTGGGTCCTGCACACCCTCCACAAAACAGCCACGACCCACGGGGACCGGTGGGTCCTGCACACCCTCCACAAAAACAGCCACAACCCATGCCATCAACTCTGTGGGTCCTGCACACCCTACACAAAACAGCCACGACCCACGGGGACCCGTGGGTCCTGCACACCCTACACAAAACAGCCATGACCCATGCCATCAACTCTGTGGGTCCTGCACACCCTACACAAAACAGCCACAACCCCCTGCATGCCGTCCACAAAACAGCCACGGTGGGTCCTGCACACCCTCCAGATAAGAGCCACGACCCACGGGGACCTGGGCTCCGAGTTCCTGCCTGGAGCCGTGGTAACTGCTTCATCCACTGTTGGACGTGTTTTCACTCCTGTGACTTCATAGATTTTAACATAGTAATCCGGGCATGGTTTCCTTAGCACTTCCAGTGAAATCCTACGTAGTATACTGGACTCTGGGGGATTCGGGGGATTCGGTGGTGGGGGGGGGAGGGTATCCAAAGTTACCGTTCAAAGACCAGCAAGTGCACTTCGCGTTACTTTCTTCTTTTTTTCTTTCTTTGAGATGGCGTCTCACTCTTGTCACCCCAACAGGAGTGCAATGGTGTGATCTCGGCTCAACGCAACCTCCGCCTCCCAGGTTCAAGCCATTCTGCTTCAGCCTCACACGTAGCTGGGATTACAGGCATACGCCACCACGCCCGGCTAATTTTGTGTTTTTAGTACAGACGGGGTTTCACCACGTCAGCCGGGCTGGTCTCAAACTCCCGACCTCAGGTAACGTGCCTACCTCGGCCTCCCAAAGTGCTGGCGTGACAGGCGTGATTTTACACACACAAGCCACTGTGCCTGGCCAGTCCTGTCCAATCTTGAAATGCTGAGGCTCTTAGCAAGCTGAGTTGGAGGTAACTTCACAGGAAATAATATGTGGTGTTCCTAAGAGAATCCTGCCTCGTGGGTACTACCAAAATCACAGTTCTGGTTGGGCTCCGTGGTTTACCTCTGTAATCTCAGCACTTTGGGATGGTGAGGGGTGGATCGCCTGAGGTCAGGAGTTTGAGACCAGCCTGACCAACATAGAGAAACCCCGTCTCTGGTAAAAACACAAGATCAGCCAGGTGTGGTGGCGCACGCCTGCAATCCCAGCTACTTCAGAGGCTGAGGCTGGAGAGTTGCTTAAACCCAGGAGGCAGAGATTGCTGTGTGCTGAGATGATTGTGCCACTACACTCCAGCCGGGGTGACAGAGCGAGACTTTGTCTCAAAAGAGGTTGGGGGGGCCGGACGCGGTGACTCAGGTCTGTAATCCCAACGCTTTGGGAGGCCGAGGTGGGCGGATCACATGAGGTCAAGAGTTCCAGACCAGCCTGGCCAACATGGTGAAACCCATTCTCTACTAAAAGCAAAGTTAGCCAGGCATGGTGGCAGGTGCCTGTAGTCCCAGGTACTGGAAAGGCTGAGGCAGGAGAATTGCTTGAACCCGGGAGGCAGAGGTTGCTGTGAGCTGAGATGGTGCCAGTGCACTGCAGCCTGGGTGACAGAGCAACAGTCTGTCGCAAAAAAACAAACAAAACAAGCCGGGCGCGGTGACTCACGCCTGAAATCCCAACACTTTGGGAGGCCGAGGCGGGCGGATCACCTGAGGTCGGGAGTTTGAGACCAGCCTGACCAACATGGAGAAATCCTGTCTCTACTAAAAATAAAAAATTATCCGGGCGTGGTGGCAGGCGCCTGTAATCCCAGCTACTAGGGAGGCTGAGGCAGGAGAATCACTTGAACCCGGGAGGCGGAGGTTGCAGTGAGCTGAGATCGCACCACTGCACTCCAGCCTGGGCCACAGAGTGAGACTCCATTTCAAAAAAAAAAATCACAGTTTCTTCGTGTGTATTTGCAGTGGGGCAGCTTCGACTCATCCTGGGCTCCCTGGGAGGGTTCCGTGTTCTAGGTGGAAAAGCCGCGGACATCGGGACCGTCCCCAGGGGCTGCAGGTGGGCTGACAGGCTCCCTCCTTGCCAGCGTCACTGCTGCCTGGATTCCTTCTCCCTGCTTTCCTCCCCCGCCACACACAGGCAATGCTCCTTTCACCAATTTTCCTGCAGCTCCAAGTACCCCTGTTTTCGGTTTGGCCCTCACACCCGGCAGAGGCCCGGTCGGGAAGACCCCAACGGGGAGACAGGGCCTGGGGGGAGGGGATCAGAAGTCAAGCCTGCATCCAGCTCTGGGGAATGAGGGCAGGGACGCAGAGGTCAGGCCGGGGTGGGGACGGAAGAGCCCAGGCTGGCCTCAGGGTGTGAGCGCAACTGAACCTGCCGGGGCAGATCCCAGAGCCCTCGCCGGATGTGGGCAGCTCCTCAGGTCTGTGGGTAAAAAGGTGCATGGACACAGCATGGTTACGGACATTAGAGTCTGCCTGGCTACACAAGCCCTGTAAGGTGGCTTAGAGACGTGCAGCCAGGCCGGGCGCAGTGGCTCACGCCTGTCATCCCAGCACTTTGGGAGGCCGAGGTGGGCCGATCACGAGGTCAGAAGATCGAGACCATCCTGGCCAACACGGTGAAACCCCGTCTCTACTAAACACACAAAAATTAGCCGGGCGAGGTGGCGGCGCCTGTAGTCCCAGCTACTCGGGAGGCTGAGGCAGGAGAATGGCGTGAACCCGGGAGGCGGAGGTTGCAGTGAGCCGAGATGGCTTCATTTCACTCCAGCCTGGGCGACAGAGCGAGACTCCTGTCACTAAAAAACAGCTGTGCAGCCAGGGTCACGTGTACAACCGGGGGCCGGAGAGGACACACAGGCCAGGCAGGACATCTGGCGCCCTCGGAAAGCAGCAAAGCTGATGTTTCTCAGAGGTCCTAGAGGAGCCAGTTACAAGATGCTGGAGGCCGGTCGCGGTGGCTCACGCCTGTCATCCCAGCCCTTTGAGAGGCCAAGGCAGGCGGATCACGAGGTCAGGAGTTCGAGACCAGCCTGGCCAACATGGTGAAACCCCATCTCTACTAAAAAATACAAACATTGGCCGGGTGTGGTGGCAGGTGCCTGTCATCCCAGCTACTCAGGAGGCTGAGGCAGGAGAGGTCTGAACCCGGAGGCAGAGGTTGCAGTGAGCCGAGATCACGTCACTGCACTCCAGCCTGGGCGGCAGACCGGGACTCCGTCTCAAAATAGAAAAAAGGCCAGGTGTGGTGTCTCAGGCCTGTAATCCTGGCACTTTGGGAGGCCGAGGTGGGCGGATCACAAGGTCAAGAGTTCGAGACCAACCTGGTCACTATGGTGAAGCCCCGTGTGTACTAAAAATACAAAAATTAGCCGAGGTTGGTGGCAGGTGCCTGTCATCCCAGCAACTCAGGAGGCTGAGGCAGGGGAATTGCTTGAACCGGGGAGGCAGAGGTTGCTGTGAGCTGAGATTGCATCACTGCACTCCAGCCTGGGCGACAGAGCGAGACTCCAAAAAAAAAAAGTGGAAACGTCTGTCTAGTAGTGTTGGAGGAATGGGGCTGAATCCAGAGACGGGGACCAGTGAGTGGGGCAAAAAAAAAAAAAAAAAAAAAAAAGCACTTTTATCATGAAGTAAACACACAAAAGTTCTGTTCTTTCCTTTTCCCGGCAGCTTTGGACTATACATTGCACAGGCGTCTCCCACGCCCACCCCCCGTTAGGAATGTCCATTCCTGCGCCGCGTCCAGCAGCCACAGGCTGTGCAGGTGCCTGGCCCGGCCAGGGAGACTGAGGCAGCCCCCCCGCAGGCCCTGAACCCCGGTCTCAAGTTTTCTCCACCACCTGCACTTCAGACACCAGACACTCCTCCAGGCCCGCTTTGCCCGCCTCCCAGACCACCTGCAGAGACAAGAGGAGGCAGGGTGAGTCGGCCACCCCCAGATAGCAGAGCCCAGGTCCTGATCCGCGGGGTCCTGTCCCATCTCAAATCGGCTCTGAGGGCCAGGTGCGGTGGCTCGCACCTGTAATCCCAGCACTTTGGGCCGGGCGTGGTGGCTCACGCCTGTCATCCCAGCACTTTGGGAGGCCAAGGCGACTGGATCAGCTTGAGGTAGGACTTATGACGCCCCGGCTAACACGGTGGAAACCCCGCCTCTACCAAAATACAAAATCAGCCGGCGTGGTGGCTCAAGCCTGTCATCCCAGCACTTTGGGAGGCCGAGGCAGGCGGATCACGAGGTCAGGAGATCGAGACCATCCTGGCTTCAACACAGTGAAACCCCTCGGGCCCCTACTAAAAAATACAAAACCTAGCCGTTTCCAAGTGTATGGCTTCTGTAGTCCAAGCACGGGAGGCTGAGGCCGAGGTCTGCAGTGGAACTCCGGGAGGCGAGCTTGCAGTGAGCTGAGATCCGCCACTGCACCGCTCATGGCTAGATTTAGACTCATTCTCAAAAATAAAATAAAAAATAAAAATACAAAATACAAAATACAAAATCAGCTGGTGTTGGCATCCCAGTCCTGCGCTATCGGGAGGCTGAGGCAGGAGAACCCGCCCGAACCCCTGAACCGGAAGGTGGAGGTTGTGAGCCGAGATCTGCGCACCACCGCCTCCAGCCTGCGCAGCGAGCAACCGCCTCAAAAGAAAAGAAAACAATCTGCTGTTCCCTGGTGTGGTGGGCTGGAGACAGCCCGTGATCACGGTGGGCGGGGAGCCCGGTGTCCCCCCCCCCCCCCCTTCATCCTGCAGATTTTGGCAGCCGCCCACCAGCGCCGGCAGACGGGTGTCCAGCCGCCTAGTCCAGGGCGTCTCACTCTGGTCGCCCAGGCTGGAGTGCGGTGGCTCGATCGTCGTTCACTGCAGCCTCCGCCTCCCGGGTTCAAGCGATCCTCCTCCCTCAGCCTCCCAAGTCGCTGGGATTACAGGTGCACACAGCACCACGCCCAGCTGATTTTGTATTTTCAGTAGGGACGGAGTTTCTGCATGTTGGCCAGGCTGGTCTCGAGTTCCTGGCCTCAAACTGTCCGCCCGCCTGGGCCTCCCACACCGGCCACCACGCCCGCCCAGACCCCTCCCGCGGCGGAAAAACGTAACATACCAGCTTGTCGTCTTGGAAGGTGTCACCGATGGGGTCTTTCATGTGTGGGATGCGGGGAAACAGTCTCTGCATCACCAGATACCTCGGAGGAAAGAGAAATGGTCCAGCTCTGAACCCAGCACCGACCAGCTCATCGTCCGGGACACGGCGTGTCCAGGACAGGCAGGGCCAGGACGGAGCAAAAGACTCCAGTCACCTACTCCAGGGGTCTCCCTTTTCCCGGCCCCCGAGGCCCTGACACGCCCCCGACAATCATCGTAGGCAGGCACTGCTGTCTAAGAGGGAGCAGGGTGCTGGGACCGGAGCCACCCGGGGTGCAGCTGCCAAGACACACCCTTGCTGCCTCAGGTCACGGAGTTTACGACCTGAGCCAAATGGGCGCGATCATCATCATCGCCAGTCATCCTCATCATCATCGTGCCATCATCATCATCGATATGTATCATCATCATCCTGTCATCATCATCATTGCATCACATCATCTTGTCATCATCATCGTGCATCATATCATCATCATCTCCTCATCATAATAAATGTCATCATCATCATCATATCATCACGGTCATCATATCATCATCGGCCATCATCATCATCATTATGTATCATCATCATCTGTATCATCATCATCTTGTCATCATCATCATTGCATCATAATGTCATCATCATCATCATCATAATAATTGTCATCATCATCATAATAAATGGATCATCATCATCCATCGTCGCCATCATCTCATCATCATAATGTCACATAATGTCATCTGTTTAATGCATCATCATAATGTCATCATCGTATCATCATCATAATAATCATCGTGGCAAATCATCATCATCATCGTCATAATCATCGGCCATCATCATCATCATCATCATCATCATCATCATCATCTGTTTCATCACGCATCATCATAATCATCATCATCATATCATCATCGGCGGCAAATGTCTGCATCATCATATCATCATCATCATCATCATCATATCATCATCATCACATCATCGTTCAAATGCGATATATCACATCATCATATCATCATCATTTCATCATCATCATCATCATCATCATCATCATCATCCTGTTCATCACATCATCATATCATCATCATCATATCATCATCATCATTTTCATCATCATCATCATATCATCATCGACCATCATCATCATCCTGTCATCATCATCACATCATCCTGTTCATCTGCGTCATATCATCATCATCATCATCATCATCGTATGTCATCACATCATCATCGCATCATCATCATCATTTTCATCATCATTCATCGGATGGGTTAACCGCCCATTTGACAGTTTGTGAAGCTCTGATGCCTGGCAAGGAGGAGACTGGGTCTGGCCGGGCATAGTGGCTCACGCCTGTCACCCCAGCACTTTGCAAGGCCGAGGCGGGCAGATCAACTGAGGTCAGGAGTTCGAGACCAGCCTGGTCCACATGGCAAAACCCCATCGCTACTAAAACTACTAAAATTAGCTGGGTGTGTTGCTTCCAGAGCCTCATCATCCCAGCTACTCGAGTATGAGGCAGGAGAATGGCTTGAACAGGGCTGAGGCTGCACTGACTGAGATGGCCGTTACTTACAGCCTGGGCATAAAGAAGCCCAGAGACTCAGTTATAAAAATACTCCTAATGATGCTCAGAACGGTTCTGAAAGCTTTCAGGAGGTGGCCCAGGCTCTAGAGGACCCCCGCGGAGGCCCTGGAGGGCTCACCTTCTGCAGATGAGGAGGACACAGAGCAAGGCCAGCAGCGTCCCAGTCGTCCTTGCTTGGCGATCCATGAGCTTGAGCTCACGCCCTCCTCCTGGTGGCACTCTGGGGGCGAGAGGGAGTCCTGGGCCGGGGCTGGTCTGGGGAGTGGCTGAGAGGAGTCACCCGGGCCGGGGCCTGTCAGGGAGGCAGGAGTCTCACGGCCGGGGCTCAGTCTCGGAAAGAGAAAGCGAAAGGAAAACAAAACCTAAATCAAAGAGAGAAAGAAAGCAAAGAAAAGAAATCCACAAAAAACGAAACCTCAATCAAAGAAGAAAAAGAGGAAATCGAACAAAACCTCAATCGAGAGAGAAAAGGAAATCGCAAACAGGAAACCTCAAATCGAGAGAAGAACTGACAAATCCAGAGGACCGAACAGAAACCTCGAAAAAATCGAGAAAAGCGAAGTCAGACGAAAACCTCAAAATCGAAAGAAAAGCAAAAGAATCCCCTGAACCAAGGAAACTGAAAGAGAAAAGGTAGCAACGGAAACCTCAATCAAAAGAAAAGAATCTGAACAAGGCTCGTCGAGAAAAGCGGAAGTCGGTCGAGAACCTCGAGTCGAGATCCTGAACAGGAAAACCTCGAATCTAAAGAGGAAGGTAGGCAAGGAGCCTCAGTCAAAGGGAGCGCTTGAAGTCGAGGTTCGAGGAGCCGAGTCAAGGGGAGAAAGCGAAGATCCTGGACAGGGCAGACGAAGGTCGGACGGGGAACCTGGTCGAGGCGAAGAGATCCGGGCAGGGCGGTCGAGGGCGGGAGCCGTCAAGAGGCGAGAGGTCGGACAGGGCAGATCGAAAGGGAAGAAAAAGATCGACAGAACAATCAGAAAAAGTCAAACAAAGGCAAATCAAAAGTCGACAAAAGAAAAGTCGAACAAGACAAAAAATCAAAGTCAACAATCAAAGAAAATCAAAACAAAGTCAGACCGGGCAAATCAAAAACAAGGCAAATCAAAGGCAAATCGGAAAGAAAGATCAGACAGAGGCCTCAATCGAGAAAAAGGAGACAGAACCTCAATCGCGAGAATTGAACTTCGAAAATCGCAAAAGTTTTCTAAAGTCATGGCGAAACCTCGAAATCAAAAGGAAGCGAAAGGTCAGGCAAGACGCAATCCTAAAGAGAAAGGTGAGCAGGAGCCAGTCGAGAAAAGTGAGCAGGAGCCTCGAAAGTCGAGAAGCGCAGAAGAAGTCGAGCGGGGAGTCAATCAAGAAATTATGAGCAGGAGCGGAGTCGAGGAAGCGAAGGCCAGGCAGGGCAGGGGCCATGAGCAGGGCCTCGAAGTCAAAGGAGTCCTGGGCGGGGCCTCAGTCCTAGGGGAGAGGAGTCCCAGACCGGCGCCTCAGTCTAGGGAGAGGCCGAAGGTCCTGGACGGGGCCTCGAGTCTGAGGAGGGTCCTGGGGCCGGGGCGGTCAGGGGGAAGGTCCACGGACGGGGCCTCGGGCAGGGGAGAAGGGTCCGCGGGCGGGGCCTCGGTCGAGGCGGGAGTCCACGGGCGGGGGCACTGGGTCGAGGGAGGCGAAGGTCCGCTGGTTGGGCTCGTCAGGGGAGTCCACGGGCGGGGGCAGTCAAAGGCGAAAGATCAGGCAGAACCTCAGATCAAAGGGAAAAGATGTGAGCAGGAGCCTCAGTCGAGAGAATTATGAGGACAGAACCCTCAGTCGAGGGGAAAGAACCTGGACAGGAGCCGAAATCGAGAGAAAGCAAAGTCGAGACGAAGCCTCGAAATCAAAGAGAAGAAGCGAGTCTGGACGGGGCAGTCGAGATCACAGGCAGGAAAGTCAAAGCGCGGGAATTGAGCAGAACTCAAAATCAAAGGTATGGGCTTGAAACCTCGAGAATCAAAGAAAAAGGTAAAAACGAGGAGCCAGTCGAAAGAGATTTCAAAAGGTATGAGCGGGAGCCGCCCTGGAGGTGTAGGGGCGGTGGGCTCTCCCCACAGCCTGGGAGGCTTGAACAGGTGGCTGCACATGGGAGGCGTCAGGAGGGACACCCAAAGTCCTGCCACCACTTACCCAGGAACGTGACCACCTCTTGGGGCCACCTGGAGTCACGGTGGGAGGGACATCCAGACCTTCCAGCCCCAGCCGGAACCCTGTGTCCTGGGACCCGGGCGACATCGGGCACTCCCCTGCCCTGGAACGGGGCGACATCGGGCCTCCCAGCCTGGGGCAGCTGGAGTCCTGGGACCCAGAGAGCATCCGGGCCTCAGCCCGGGAACCCTCCGTCCCAGGGCCAGGCGACATGGAGACCTCCCAGCCCGGAACCCTGTCCGGGACCCCGGAAACATCCGGGCACCCAGCCTGCTGGAACCCTGCGTCCCGGGAACTGGAAGCTGACGTAGGGGCCTCCCAGCCCCAGCCCGGAACCCTCCGTTCCAGGACCCGCGGGCAGCATCCGGGGACCTCCAGCCGGAACCCACCAATGTTCTCGGGACCCAAGGCGGCATCCGGGCCTCCCAGCCTGGGCAGCTGAGTCCTGGGTTGGTGACATCGGGCCTCTGGCCCAGCCAGACCCTCCGTCCCAGGACCCGGGCTGACATCCCGGACCTCAGCCCTGAACCCCTGCGTCCCAGGACAAGGAGGGACGTCCGAGCCCTGTCCTCCCAGCACCTGGAGCAGCTGAGTCCCTAGGACCAGGTGACATCTGGGCTCAGCCAGCCCGAAACCCTCTGTCCCAGGACCGGGCATCGGGGGCACCCAGCCTGGGAACCTCCTGTCCCAGAGACCGGGCGACATCCCCGGGACCTCCGGCCCGGAGGAACCCCCTGTACCAGGACCGACAGCCGGGTCTCCCACCCCGGCAGGTGCTTCGGGTGCGGTCAGCATGGAGGGGAAGCTGAGGCACCACCGGCGTGCGTGCTTGGAACTCGATTTTCTGGGTATCACGGAGTGTGTGTGTGTGGTGTATTTTGTGTGTATTAATTTTTTTTTTTTGAGAAGGAGTCATGCTCTGTTGCGTGTGTGTGTTGTGTACTTTGTGTGTATTAATTTTTCTTTTTTTTTTTTTTTTTTTTTGAGAGGGAGTCTGGCTCTGTGGCCAGGCTGCAGTGCAGTGCTGCAATCTGAGCTCAGCTCACTGCAATCTCCCTCTCCCGGGTTCACGCCATCCTCCTGCCTCTGCCTCCCCAATAGCTGGGACTACAGGCACCTGCCACCACGCCCGGCTAATTTTTCTATTTCTAATAGAGACGGGGTTTCATCATCTTGGCCAGGCTGCTTTCGAACTCCTGACCTCAGGTGATCCACCCGCCTCGGCCTCCCAAAGTGCTGCGATGACAGGCGTGAGCCACCGCGCCCGGCCTGTATTTTTTTTTTTTTTCTTTTTTTGAGCCAGAGTCTCGCTCTGGAGTGCTGTGGTGCGATCTCAGCTCACTGCAACCTCTGCCTCCTGGGTTCAAACGATTCTCCTGTCTCAGCCTCCCGAGAGGATTGCTTGAGCCCAGGAAGGTGAGGCTGCGGCGAGCCGTGATCGCACCACTGCCCTCCAGCCTGGGCACTAGAGACTCTCTCCAAAAAAAAAAAAAAAAATAGATACGTCTATGACCTCCTCCGAGAACCTATGACGATAACCTTATTTGGAACGAGGGTGGATCTGCTTGCTGGGACTGCCATAAAAACAGTCCAACAGCCTGGTGGCTTCAGAGAAAAGGAATTTGGCCGGGCGTGGTGGCTCACACCTGTCATCCCAGCACTTTGGGAGGCCGAGGCAGGTGGATCACCTGAGGATTCGGGGTTCAGACTCCAGCCACAGCCAATATGGTTAAACCTGGTCTCTACTAAAATGAAAATATTGGCGAGGCAGGTGGCTCAAGCCATAATCCCAGCACTTTGGGAGGCCCGAGACAGGTGGATCACGAGGTCAGAAGATTGAGACCATCCCTGCGCCGAACAGAGGTGAAACCCGATCTCTACTAAAAATAAAAAAACAGCAGGCGAGATGGGGCGCCTGTAGTCAGTTACTTGGGAGGCTAGAGGCAGGAGAATGAAGTAAACCGGGAGTGAGGAGCTTGCAGTGAGCTGAGATCGACCCTGCACTCAGCCTGTAGGCGATGGAAGCTGAACTCGTCTCACAAAAAAAAAAAAAATACAAATATTAGCCAGGCGTGGTGGGCGGGTGCCTGTAGCCAGCTACTCAGGAGGCTGAGGCAGGAAGAAGCTCGTGAACCTGGGAGGTGGAGGTTGCAATGAGCGAGATCATCCCACTGCACACTCCAGCCTGGGGCTGACAGACCGAGACTCCATCTCAGAAAAAAAAGAAAAAAGAAAAAAAAGAGTGGGCTGGACTCGGTGGCTCAAGCCTGTAATCCCAGCACTTTGGGAGGCCGAGACGGGCGGATCATGAGGTCAGGAGATCGAGACCATCCTGGTTAACACGGTGAAACCCCGTCTCTACTAAAAAATACAAAAAGTAGCCAGGCAAGGTGGCGGGCGCCTGTAGTCCCAGCTACTCAGGAGGCTGAGGCCAGAGAATGGTGGGAACCCGGGAGGCGGAGCTTGCAGTGAGCTGAGATCCGGCCACTGCACTCCAGCCCAGGTAAGAGAGCGAGACTCCATCTCAAAAAAAAAATAAAAAAAAAAAGGAATTGATTCTCCCACAGTCCCGGAGGCTGGAAGTCTGAGATCCAGGTGTGGGCAGGGCTGGTTCCTCCTGAGGCCTCTCTCCTGGGCTTGGAGACGCCGTCTTCTCCCTGTGTCCTCACAGGCCCGTCCCTCTGTGTGTCTGTGTCCTCATGTCTTCTTACAAGCACCCCGGTCCTCTTGGATTACAGCCCTCCCTAGTGACCTCATTTTACCTCGATCACCTCTTGATAGACCCCAACTCCAAACAAAGTCACATTCTGAGGTTCTGGGGGATCAAAGCTTCAACACGCGAATTTTGAGGGAACACAATTTACGCCATCACGCACGGAGTCTTTGCAGGTGCATTCAAGTAAAGATGAGGTCATCAGGGCCGGCCCTCATCCGACAGGAGTGATGTGTGCGAGAGGACAGGATTGGAACGCAGACACACACCATCCTGTGGATGGTCTTTGCAGATGTCCTTAAGGGTCTTGAGATGAGATCATCCTGCAGTAGGATGGGCCCTAAATCCAATGACAGGTGTCCGCTCAAGAGACAGAAGAAGACACAGAGACAGGAGGAGGCCACGTTGTGCTAGAGGCAGAGACTGCAGTGGTGGGGCCACAAGCCCAGGGATGCCTGGAGCCCCCAGGAGCTGGGAGAGGCAGGAAGGATCCTCCCCTAGAGCCTCCAGAGGGAGCTTGATACAACTGAAGTGGATTGAACTGTGGTCCCTTAAAAACATATGTCCATATTCTAACCCAATAACCTGTAAATGGACACGGAGACTGGAGTGATGCGGCCACAAGCCCGGGGACACCTGGAGCCCCAGAGGGCGGAGGCAGGAAAGGAGCCTCCTAAGAGCCTCCCAGAAGAGACGAATACAACTGCTTGATGCTGGGTTGAATGGTGACCCCAGACATATGTTTTAGTCACCCCACAGAACCAATGAATGAGGACTTTATATTTGGGAAATAGGGTCTCTTAAAAGTAAGAAGTTAAGGGTCTGAGATGAGATCATCCTATGAATTAGGATGAGCCGTAAATGCTGTGACAGGTGTCCTTTGAGAGACGAAGAAGGGAGAGACACAGAGGAGAAGGCCACATGGAGGCAGGCAGGGCCCCAGGTGATGCGGCCCACAACCAAAGGGACACCTGGGAGGCCCCAGGAGGAGGAGGAGGCAGGAAGGAGCCTCCCCTAGAGCCTCTAGAAGGAACTGGATACAACTGTGATGGGTTGAATGGTGACCCCAAGACATATGTTTCGTCCTACCCCACAGAACCCATGAATGGGACTTTATATTTGGAAATAGGGTCTCTGCATAGGTAAGAAAGTTAAGGATCTTGAGATGAGATCATCTGAATTGGGATGGGCACGTGAAATGCAATGACAGGTGTCCTTCTGAGAGACCGAAGAGGGAGACACAGAGGAAGAGCCACATGGAGGCGGAGGCAGAGACTGGAGTGATCGGCCACAAGCCGGGGACACCTGGAGCCCCAAGGAGCCTGGGGAGAGGCAGGAAGGAGCCTCCTAAGAGCCTGGAAGGAACTGGATACAACTGTGATGGGTTGAATGGTGACCCCCAAGACCTTATGTTCGTCCTACTGGAACCAATGAATGGGACTTTATGTTGAAATAGAGGTCTCTCTTCACCATAGGTAAGAAAGTTAAGGATCTTGAGATGAGATCATCCTGAATTGGATGAGCCAATAGAAATACCTGAAATAATGAGTGTCACAGCCCTTCCCAGAGAGACCAGAAAAGAGGAGACACAGAGGAGAGGCCACATGGGGCCAACAATACATGTGAAAAACACGAAGAAAGTTGGCGATCTGGAGATGAGATCATCCTGAATTGGATGCACAGAAATGCAATGACAGGTGTCCTTCTTGAGAGACCAAGAGGAGACAGAGGAGAAGGCCAAGCATGGAGACGGAGGCAGAGACTGAGTGATGCGCCACAAGCGATAAGTGAGCCTGGAGGCCCCAGGAGCCCGAGAGGTGAAGGAGCCTCTCTAGAGCCTCTAGAAGGAACTGAGAACTGTGATACACATCAGTGAATTCTCAAGACATATGTTTCTTTGCCCTATCTCACAGAACCTAAGCCATGAAAGAAGGACTTTATTTGGAAATAGGTCTCTGTAATAGGTAAGAAAGTTAAGGATCTTGAGACAGATCACACTAATTGGGATGGCCAAGAATTCAATGACAGGTGTCCTTCTGAGAGACCGGGAGGAGATTTAGACACAGAGGAGGAGGCCACGTGTGAGACGAGGAAGATACTGAGGATTCTGCTGCAAAAGCTTCCAGGGGATGTCTGGGAGGCCCAGGGGCTGGGAGAGGCAGGAAGGAGCCTCTGCGCCTGTGCAGCGGGAACGGAGCCCTGGCTCCAGCAGCACGGATCTCAGACTCCAGGGTTCCCAGGACTAAAAGAGAAATAAACGTTCCTGTTTTTCTTTTTGACGGAGTTCACTCTGTTGCCCAGGCTGAGTCCAGTGGCATGCCATCTGCCTACTGCAGACTCTGCCTCCCGGGTTCACGCCCCATTCTTCCCGCCTCAGCCTCCTGAGCAGCTGGGACTACAGGCTCGCCACTGTGTCTGGCTAATTTTTGTATTTTTAGTAGAGACGGGGTTTCACCGTGTTGGCCAGGATGGTCTTGAGCTCCTGACCTCGTGATCCGCCCGCCTCCGCCTCGGCCTCCCAAAGTGCTGGGATGACAGGCGTGAGCCACCGCGCCCGGCCAATTCCTGTTCTTTAATCCACACACATTTGTGGCCAGTCTGTCTTTCTGTCTCTCTCTCAGACAGAGTCTCCCTCTGTCAGCCTAGGCCGGAGGGCCACGGTGCAATCACAGCTCACTGCAGCCTCAACCTCCTGGACTCAAGCCATCCCTGTCGTCCCAGCTACTTGGGAGGTTGAGATGGAAGGATCCTCCTGAGCCCTGGGGGAGGTGAGCTGTGATTAGCCCCGGGACACACCTAAGCTAAAGCCTCTCGGCGGAGACCTGGGGCCTGGGAGATTCGGTCTCCAGCTGTGCTGTTTCCAGAATGGGAACGTTCTCTGAATCGCAGGAGAGGGGATCTGCTTTTAGATCGGCTCAGGAAGCAACGGCAGTTTTTTTTTGTTGTTGTTGTTGTTTTAGGCTGAGTGTCACTCTGTCCCCCAGGCTGGAGGGCAGTGGCACGATCTGGGCTCACCGCAACCTCTGCCTCCCGGGTTCAAGCGATTCTCTGTAGCAGCTGAGATGACAGGCATAAGCCACAGCACCCGGCCTAATTTTTGTATTTTTAGTAGAGACGGGGTTTCACCATGTTGGCCAGGATGGTCTCGAACTCCTGACCTCAGGGGATCCACCCACCTCGGCCTCCCAAAGTGCTGGGATGAGAGGCCTGAGCCATGGTGCCTGGCCAGAAGCTTTTACTCTCAAGCAATCCTTTTCTGAATCCGGCTGCAGAGTCCATAGGCACAGCCACTCTGGATGGAAGAGAGCAACCCCTGGCCTGCAGACATTTTTTTTTTTTTTTTTTTGACAGAGGCTGGCCCTGTCCCCCTGCCTGGAGTGCAGTGGCCGGATCTCAGCTCACTGCAAGCTCCACCTCCCGGGTTCCCGCCATTTTCCTGCCTCAGCCTCCCGAGTAGCTGGAACTACAGGCACCTGCCACCACGCCCGGCTAATTTTTGCATTTTTAGTAGAGACGGGGTTTCACCGTGTTAGCCAGGATGGTCCCGATCTGCCCGCCTCGGTGTTATTCCAAGGCCCAGGGGGTGTCTGTCAGTGGGATGACCTTGTTTCCCCTCCACGTCTCATCTCGTGAATAAGATTAAGGTGTGAGGTCACCATCAGGTTCAGGCTCCTTTTGGAGGTCACAAACTGGGGGAGTGAATCTCCTCTCCTTTGCAGGCAGAACACCAAGAAACAATGAAGAACTGGTGACCCGTAGAGGCAGGCGGGCGGGGGGTGGCCTGTGTTTCCGTGACCCAGAATGGCGCGCCTGGCTTCCACTCACCCGTGAGGGAGACAGGAGGGGCACGCCCCGCTCACCCCACTCTCCCCACTCACCGAAGCGCTGGGGGGTGCTCCAGGCACTCAAGAATTCATACACTGTTTCCCGGGCTCTTATTTGCACTGTGTACGTTCCAGGATTGGGTAGCTGGAAGGAGGTTGTGTCTCTGACCTGTGGTTTAAAAGAAAATAAAGAAGGAAAGAGGGGCTTGGTGAAGGGTGAAACCATGCCTCTCACCTCCGCTGGGAGGCCGAGGGAGGTGGATCACCTGAGGTCAGGAGTTGAGACCAGCCTGGCCAGCGTGGTGAAACCTTGTCTCTACTAAAATACAAAACAATTAACTGGGCGTGGTGGTGGGTGCCTGTAATCCCAGCTACTCCGGGGAGGCTGAGGCAAGGAGAATGGTGTGTGAAGACCCGAGGGGGCAGGCTTGCAGTGAGCTGAGATGGCCACTGCACTCCAACCTGGGTGACAAACAAGACTCGTCTCAAAAAAAAAAACAAAAACAGGCGGTAGCGGTGGCTCCGCGCCTGTAATCCTACACTTTGGAGGCTGGTAGTGGATCCGAGGTCCAGGAGATGAGACCATCACACCAGCTGGCACGGTGAAACCCCGTCTCTACTAAAACACAAAAAAGTGCTTGGTGTGATGGTGGAGGCATCACATAGTCAGCCTTCTTGGGAGGCTGAGGCAGGAGAATGAGACCGGGAGGCGGGCACTACAGTGAGCGAGATCCAGACCACTGCACTCCAGCCCTAGGCGACAGAGTGAACTCCGTCTCAAAAAAAAAAAAAAAAAAAAAAAAAAAAACAAACAAAAAACAGCTGGGCATGAGGTGGCGAGTGCCTGTAATCCCAGCTACTTGTGAGCTGAGGGAGTAGATTTGGCACTGCAGCTTGGGAGGCAGCAGAGGTTGCAGCCCGAGCCGTGGGAAAATCATGCCACCGCCTCAGCCTGGGCAGCAAGGAGCAAAACTCCGTTTCAAAAGGAAGATGAAGAGGGAGGGAGAAGGCATCAAAATTTTCGTCCAGATCAGATCAGAGAAATCCAAGTTCATCAGTTCGTCGAGATCCGCTGCGTCCAGGTCGCGCGTCGAAAAATCATTCAGTTCAAATCCATTCGATCGGATTTCGTCAGGCATCAGATCATTCCATTCGTCAAAACTTTTGCGATCATGCGATCGCGCCTGGGCGGGCAGGTCAAAAGATTTCATTCGAGACATCTGCGCTGGCTGGTGAACAAAGGATTCAGGCGTTAAGATCCGGTTTTCCAGCATCGCGATCAGATTCGGTCGTTCGAGATCAGGGCGTTTGCGCGGGGAGGGGAGACAGAGTTTAGAGAGAGACAAAGAGAGGGAGAAAGGGAGAGAGATCCAGAGACACGGAGAGAGAGACAGGGAAACAGATGGACAGAGAGGGAGCCGCTGACAATGCAGGTATCCCGGCTGTTTGTTCCTCCAGATCCCAGGCAGGGGCTGGTGGAGGGTGACGTCTGTGTGGGAGATGCTCGTCTGAGGCCTGGGCCGCCTGTCTGTGAATGCTTGTCTCTGCTGGGTAGAGCTATGGTTTGGTAGCTCCCGCCTGCTGGACTGGGGCTGCCTGGCCCAGGGTAAGGCATGTGGGGCACATGGGGGGACCTCGTTTGGACGGCGCCTGGCCAGCCACAGCGTCTGGCTCTCACACCTCGCGAGGGGTCATCCCTGACTCTGCCCTTTCCCGTCCCTCAATTTGGGGATGGGCTATATCCCAATTTTGCAAGATCGTAGTAAGGGTGACACCCAGAGCCTGTCAAATGAAAGCCACTGAACCGTGACTAATAATATTATAATAATAATGTTATATAATTATATATTATTATATATTATTCATTTACATATATACAATTTTATATGAGTATATATTATAATTATGTATAATATGTTAAACAATTATATATTATAAAATATATATTATAAAAATACATATAATATATAAATTATAAAATATATAATTATAATGACATAATATATAACATTATATAATTGTATCTACAATTATATATAACATATACATAATTGTATATATAATATATAATATATAACATAAATATATATAAAATATAAATATATATAATATAAATATGTAATATATAAATGTATGTATATACAGTGACAGCAAGACTGCATCTCAAAAATAAATATATAATATATAATGTAATATATAATTATATATAATGTATTTGTATGTAATTATATATATTATAATATGCCATTACATATTATATTATTATATATCATAATATATCATATATATCACATTATATATAAATAACATATCACATATAATATATAACATAATATATATTACAATATATAATATACAGCATCTCACATATATATAACATATATATGTAATATATAGCATATATTATATATATGTTGTGTGTTATCTAATACATCATATGTAATATATAATTATATATTGTAATAAATGGTATATTATAATAAAAGTATTAATATAATAATTAATAGTATTATTAATACTATTAATAATAAAACTCAACCTTTGCAATGTCAAGTACAGCGTCTGGGGCTAGGGAACACTCACCTGCTCTGTCCTTACAGGCTGCATTCTCTGCAAGACAAAAGCAAACAAACTTTTGAGTGTCTGGAGGCTTCCCTGACAGCCTCCTCCTTCCAAACTCAAATTTCTTTCTCCAGGAAAACCAGCAAAACAGTGGGGGCTCTGGGAAGGCCTTGGGGCAGCAGTGGGGGCAAAAGCAGTAGGGGTACATAGCACCTGACCAAAAGGTTGGTTGGTTGATTTATTTATTTATGAGATGGAGTCTCGCTCTGTCACCCAGGCTGGAGTGCAGTGGCGTGATTTTGGCTCACTGCAAGCTCCGCCTCCCGGGTTCACGCCATTCTCTTGCCTCAGCCTCCCGAGTAGCTGGGACTACAGGCGCCTGCCACCACACCCAGCTAATTTTTTGTAGTTTTAGTGGAAAGTTGGCCAGGATGGTCTTGATCTCTTGACCTCATGATCTGCCTGCCTCGGCCTCCCAAAGTTCTGGGATGACAGGCGTGAGCCACCGCGCCCGGCCGAAAAGCTTTCTTATGGTGTACAAGCCCTTGTGGCAAGACCTTGGTGGGAGGGGGCTTCGTGAGGCCTGTGGACAAACAAGACCCACTGTCCTCTCAGACTGCTTCCGGATGCACCTAGGGGTAGCCACAGACAGCCTATGCCAGGCCAACGAACTGGGGGGGTGTGCAGCACCAGACTAGCTAGGACTCTGCCTCTCGCTGCAGCTATGCCTGCTCCCTCATCAGTGAAAGAAAGAAAGAAGTCTGTGCTGTATTTATTTTCTTAAAAAAAGGCAAACACATTGGCTCAGAACTACTTGGTAATATAAAAGAAATTCATAGACCTAATGTTTTTGAGCAGATATAGACTTACAGAAAAACTGCATATGAAATAATCAGTATTTGAGCATAAATAATAAATATATGGCCAGGCACGGTGCCTCGCACCTGTAATCCCAGGCCTTTGGGAGGCTGAGGCGGGTGGATCACGAGGTTAGGAGTTCGAGGCCAGCCAGGCCAAGATGGTGAAACCCCGTCTCTACTAAAAAATACAAAAAAATTTAGCCAGGCGCGGTGGCAGGCACCTGTAATCCCAGCTACTCAGGAGACTGAAGCCGAGAATCGCTTGAACCCGGGAGGCGGAGGTTACAGTGAGCTGAGATCGTGCCACTGCACCCCAGCCTGGGTGACAAGAGTAAGAGTCTATCTCAAAAATAAATAAATAAATAAATAAAAATAAAAAACTAAATATAGTACATAGGCTGGGCCCGGAGGCTCACACCTGTAATCCCAGCACTTTGGGCGACAGAGCGAGACTCTGGCAATGCAATGCAATGCACTACACTACACTACAATACGATACAATACAATACAATACATAAAACAAATTTTTTAAATTAAAAAAATATATATATATATTTTTTTGAGACGGAGTCTGGCTCTGTTGCCCAGGCTGGAGTGCAGTGGCCCGATCTCAGCTCACTGCGAGCTCCACCTCCTGGGTTCAGGCCATTCTCCTGCCTCAGCCTCCCGAGTAGCTGGGACTACAGGCGCCCGCCACCTCGCCCGGCTAATTTTTTGTATTTTTTAGTAGAGATGGGGTTTCACCATGTTAGCCAGGGTGGTCTCGATCTCCTGACCTCGTGATCCACCCGTCTCTGCCTCCCAAAGTGCTGGGATTACAGGCTTGAGTCACCGCGCCCGGCCAAAAATTAAAAAACATAAAAAAAATAAATAAATGAAATGAAATAATAAAATAAAATAAAATAAAATACTAAATATAACACATAGGCTGGGCCCGGAGGCTCACACCTGTAATCCCAGCACTTTGGGCGACAGAGCAAGACTCCATCAATGGAACGGAATGGAATGGAGAATGGCATGGAGAATGGAATGGAATGGAGAACGGAATGGAATGGAGAACGGAATGGAATGAAAAGAAAAATGAAATGAAATGAGAAATGAAATGAAAAAATAAAATAAAAATAAAATAAAATAAAATACTAAATATAACACAAAGACTGGGCCCAGAGGCTCATACCTGTAATCCCAGCACTTTGGGAAGCTGAGGCAGGCGGATCACCTGAGGTCAGGAATTGGAGACCAGCCTGGCCAACATGGTGAAACCCCGTCTCTACTAAAAATACAAAATTAGCCAGATGTGGTGGCACATGCCTGTAGTCCCAGCTACTCGGGAGGCTGAGGCAGGAGAATCACTTGAACCCGGGAGGCAGAGGTTGCAGTGAGCCAAGATCATGCCACTGCACTCCAGCCTGGGCTACAGAGCCAGACTCTGTCTCAATAAATGAATAAATAAATAAATATTTATGTTCAACTGGGCCCCTGTATCCACAAGCATTACACGTGCGATCCAACGACCCGTGGATCAAAAATATTTGAGAAACTTGCATTGGATCTGTAGATCACTAAAAAAGAAAACAGAAAGTTCAAGAAAAAAATAAAAATAACCACACAACAATAAAAATAATAGAAATAAAACACAATAGACCGCATAAGGTCTAAAATTTTTGTTCTTTTTTTTTTTTGAGATGGAGTCTCGCGCTGTCGCCCAGGCTGGAGTGCAGTGGTGCGATCTCAGCTCACTGCAATAGCCGCCTCCTGGATTCAAGCCATTCTCCTGCCTCAGCCTCCTGAGTAGCTGGGATTACAGAAGCCTGCAACCACATCTGGCTAATTTTTCTTTTCTTTTTCTTTTCTTTTTTGAGATGGAGTTCCCGGCTCTGTAAGCCCAGGCTGGAGTGCAGTGGCACTATCTCGGCTCACTGCAACCTCCACCGCGAGTTCAAGAGATCCTGCCTCAGCCTCGAGTAGCTGGGACTGAAGCCCGCCACCTCGCCCGGCTAGTTTTTGTATTTTTAGTAGAGAGGCGGGGGTTTCAGCATGTTGGTCAGGCTGGTCTCGAACTCCCGACAGCAGCGGTCGCCCGCCTTGGCCTCCCAAAGAGTGCAGGTGACAGGTCACGAGCCACCGAGCGTGGCCTTTTTTCTTTCTTTCTTTCTTTTTTTAATGATCCCTGCGTTCTGTGGCGTTATCAGAGATTTTTGCCCGTCCCAAGGCCCCAGAGTGCAACTTCCCAAAATCAGGGATGTCCACGGTGGGGGTGGTTGGAGGGACGGGTGCACGTTCCACCTTTGGATCCGAAGCTCATAGCGGAATTTGCGATTGAAATGACTTCTCATTTCCCAGTGCATGAAGGAATGTGTCTCGTTACACTCTCCAGTCATGTTGGGTGGAGTTAATCTCTCCTGATGACAGAGAGAAACAGCAGTAAAATCAATTTTTTTTTTTTTTTTTTTTCTAGAGATACTTCCCACAGGACTGAGCCGTGCTGGGGGCGCTGGGGGAAGTGACCCTCCTTAGGATTTGCATCCTGGGAACCCCACTGTCCTGGGAGCAGCCTTGAGAACCACCCTTTTGGTCACTTCAGTACCAGCTTTTCTGAGAGTTGGCAGGTGCATCATTGTCCCTGCCCCTCCATCTCTGGGCTCAGCCCGCTTCGTCAGCCTGGCCCACTCCCCACACCCCTGCCCAGCGCCAGCCCCCTCCCCATGCCCCCTCTGCCCGCCTACAGCCCACTGCAGCCTTGAGGGCCCTCTCCCGCCCAACTGGGATGGGCCCTCCTCCCCTTCTTCCATCCTTCATTCCTTCCTCTCCTCCCCCTCCATTCCACTCCCAGCCTTCATCCTCCCATTCCATTCTCCATGTCCATTTCCTCCCCATTTCATCCTTCCCTTCCTCCACTCCTGCCTTCTATTCTCCCTTCCCTCCCTCCTCTTCCTCTCCTTTCCTTCTCTCCATTCTCCTTGTCCACCCTCCCTCTTCCCTCTTTCCTCCTCCTCCTCCATTCTCCTCCTCCTTCTCCCTCTTTTTCTTCCTCCTGTTCCATCTTCCTTCTGCCCCTCCTCCTCCTTTTCCTCCCCCTCTTTCCTCCCTCCTCCATCCTCTCCTCATTGTCATCATCATCATGTTGCTATCACATCATCACATCGACCGTATCATCATCATCCTGTTGCGTTCTTCATCATCATCATCATCGTGCCAGCATCATCGTCCATCACATCATGTCACATTCATCGCTTTATCTCATCATTTGTCATCATCATCTGCTGTCATCATCACTTGCTTATCATCGCATCGACAATGCATCGCATCGGCGCATCATCATCATCATCATCATCGCATCATCATCATATTTGCGTTCTCTGCATCATCATTTATCATCATCATTGTTTAAAATCATGAACAAAGTCGACCATTTCTTGGCCATCATCATCGCTTAAATCTGCATCGCCATCATCATCACGGATCATCATCGTATCATCATCATCTTTTATGTTATCATCATCATCATCATGGCGGTTCATCATCATCATCATCATCATCATTCTTGTACATCATGGTCATCATCATCGTATCATTTATCCGCGCTCCATCATCATCATCATGTTACATCATCGCCGCCATCATCATCGGCAAACCCCTCTCTTCCTCCTGTCCCTTTCTCCTCCTCCCCCTCAGCTCCACCACCCCTTCCTTCCCCTCCCCTCCCTCCATTCTCCTCCCTCTCTTCTCCCTCCTCTTCCTCCTCCACCCTCTCCTCCTCCTCCTTCTTTCTGCCTCTTGTTCTTTCTTCTCCTCCTCCTCCTTCCCTCCCCATCTCCACCTCCCCCTCCTTTCCCTCCGTCTTCTTCTCTTCCTCCTCCTCCTCCTTTTCCTCTGTTTCCTCTTTTCCTCCTTCTCCTCCTCTTCCCCCAGCTCATGTTCTTCGTCTCCTCCCTTCTCTTCTCCTTGTCCTTCTCCTCCTCTTCCTCATTTTCCCCTCCTCTTCCAAATTGACTTCTCCCGTGGGGTCGGAACCGTCGGCTCTGACATTGACATTCTCACGCCTGGGGTTCCCAGACTTGGATGTTGTGGACTGAAAGTGTGTGTCCTCCTGTCCCAAATTCCTGTGTTGAAGCCCTGACCCCTGGTTGGACGGTGTTAGAAGGTAGGGCCTTTGGGAGGTGACTGGGGTGGGCTGAAGTTATGAGGGTGGATGCATGCATTGAGGTACCGCAGGCCCGTGGAACCCATGATGAGGGATTCCATGACTCATGATGGAACCTATGATGGGGGCTCCCATGACCCATGACCCACAATGGAGGCTCCCATGACCTGGGTTCTTGAAGTCCCATGACTCATGATAGGACCGCAAGGGATCTACCAGGCGTGGAACCCTGATAGGGGATCCTATGACCCATGATGGAACCCATGATGAGGGATCCTGTGACCCATGATGGAACCCGTGATGAGGGATCCTGTGACCCATGATGGAACCCATGATGAGGGATCCTGTGACCCATGATGGAACCCATGATGAGGGATCCTGTGACCCATGATGGAACCCATGATGAGGGATCCTGTGACCCATGATGGAACCCGTGATGGGGATGCCAGGCCATGATGGAACCCATGATGAGGGATCCTGTGACCCATGATGGAACCCATGATGAGGGATCCTGTGACCCATGATGGAACCCATAATAGGTCCCTATGACCCGAGGTGAGGACCATGACAGGGATCCTATGTCCTATGATGGGGGATTCTATGACTCATGATGGAACCCATGATGGGGGCTCTCCTGACCCATGATGGGGGGGTCCCATGGCTCATGATAGGACCCATGATGGGGGATCCTATGACCCAGGGTGGGGGGTCCCATGACCCATGATGGGACCATGATGAGGGATCCCATGACTCATGGTGGAACCCATGATAGGGGGACCCAATGGTGCATGATGGGACGTATGATTGGGGATCCTATGACCCATGATGGGGGTGTTGCATGACCCATGATGGGACCCATGATAAGGGATCAGGGGTCTCATAACTCATGGTAGGACCCATGAGAGGGGATCCCTACTTGTTGGGATCCTATGACCTGGCTTAGGACCCATGATGGGGGATCCTATGACCCCTGATGGAACCCATGAGAGGGGATCCTATGACCAATGATGGAACCCATAATGAGGGATTCTATGACCCATGCTGGGAGGGGTCCTATGACCCATGATGGAACCCATGATAAGGGATCACATAACTCAGGGTGGAACCCATGATCAGGGTCCCCTAACTCTTGGTGGGACCCCATGACAGAGACTCCTATGACTGGTAGGGACATGAGAGCTCCTGGCTCTTGGTGGGGCCGTGGCCAGGGGGATCCTATGACCCGTGACAGGACACGTGATGGTGTCAGTGCCCTTCTAACAAGAGACCCCAGAACTTCATCTCTCTCTCTCTCTACCATATGAAGACGTGAGGAAAGTGACCTCTCAGCAGGAGGGCTCCCTAGGAGCAGTCGTGGCACCTGACCTCCAACGTGCAGCCTCTGGAAATGCGAGGCCCGGCCATGTGAGGCGCCGGTCCGGTAGGATGTAGCCTGAGGCTGGGCTCCGTGGCCTACGCGGAAATCAGGGTGGGGCCGAATGTAGAAGTGGGCTACTCACCAATCTGTGAAAAGGAGACAAACTTATCTGTGCAGGGGATGCTGACGGCTGTGCTCCTGCCCCTCCTGGAGATGTAGGAACTTTGAGATCCCTTGGGAGAGTGGCAGAGTGTCATCAGACCGACACCCGTCCGTGTTCCCGGCATCCGTTTTGTAGTGAAGACACCTGTGCTGTTCGTGGCTGCTGCGGTAGCTGAGTAAAAGGTTGCCAGGGCGACCGTGCCCGAGCCCCCTACACCCGAGGACAGCCCGGCCCCAAGGGCAGCACACCTACTTGGGATTGTTCAAGTACAGGTCGTACTGGGCCGTCAGCAGCCAGAGCCCCGCCCGAGACCCCTACCACCCAGCTGCAGCTCATGAAATCCACGTCATGAACCCAGCAGGTCAAGATTCTCATGCGCCGGCCAGCTCCACCTGGGTTCACAAACATAAAAAAGAAAAAGTCAAAATCCCGGGGACCAGGTGTGAGGCTCACCTGTCACCCAGCACTGGGAGGCAGGCGGGTGGATCACCTGAGGTCAGGAGTTCGAGACCAGCCTGGGCAACATGGAGAAACCCCGTCTCTACTAAAAATGCAAATATTAGCCGGGCGCGGTGGCTCACACCTGTCATCCCAGCACTTTAAGAGGCCAAGGCGGGCAGATCACCTGAGGTCAGGAGTTCGAGGCCAGCCTGGCCGACATGGTGAAACCCCGTCTCTAATAAAAATATTAAAAAATTAGCCAGGTGTGATGTTGGGCCCCTGTGATCCCAGCTACTAGGGAGGCTGAGGCAGGAGAATTTCTTAAACCTGGGAAGCAGAGATCGCAGTGAGCCAAGATCGCACCACTGCACTCCAGGCTATGTGACAGAGGGAGACTCTGTCTCAAAAAAATAAATAAATAAAATTCGAATCGCTTTTTAGAGTGCCTTTTGTATTTTGAGACCATGGAGGATACACAAGCAGTTGTAAAAAAAATAATAATAATACAGAGAGATCCTAGATATTCTTTTATTTATTCATTTTTACACAGAGTCTCGCTCTGTCGACCAGGCTGGAGTGCAGTGGCGCGATCTCGGCTCACTGCAACCTCTGCCTCCCGGGTTCAAGCGATTCTCCTGCCTCAGCCTCCCGAGTAGCTGGGATGACAGGCATCTGCCACCACACCCGGCTAATTTTGTATTTTTAGTAGAGACGGGGTTTCCCCATGTTGGCCAGGCTGGTCTCGAACTCCCGACCTCAGGTGATCCACCTGCCTCGGCCTCCCACAGTGGAGTTTTATAGTGGGTTTTACAGCCAAACCCACCTGTCTGCAGCTCTCGCTCCTGCTTATATCCCTGCAAACCAGGAGACTGTTTTCTATTTATAAAATTTTGCCATTTCAAGACAGTTGTATAAATGAAATCACTCTGTGTGTCACGCTCTGGCGTGCTCTTTTTTTCCAACTCAGCATAACTACTTGGAAATCTATTAAACTTAAAAATAATTAACTCAAGGCCAGGCACAGTTGTTCGCGCCTATAATCCCAGCACTTTGGGAGGCCGAGGCGGGCGGATCACCTAAGGTCGGGAGTTCGAGACCAGCCTGGCCAACATGGTGAAACCCCATCTCTACTAAAAATGCAAAACTTAGCCGGGTGTGGTGGCGGGCGCCTGTCATCCCAGCTACTCGGGAGGCTGAGGTGGGAGGATCACTTGAGCCTAGGAGTTTGAGACCAGCTTAGGTAACATAGCAACACCCCATCTCTATTTAAGGTGGGGCACGGTGGCTCACCCCTGTACTCCCAGCACTTTGGGAGGGTGAGGCGGGCAGATCACGAGGTCAGGAGTTTGAGACCAGCCTGACCAACAAGGTGAAACCCTGTCTCGACTGAAAATACAAAATTAGCCGGGTATAGTGGCAGGCGCCTGTCATCCCAGCTACTCAGGAGGCTGAGGCAGGAGAATCGCTTGAACCCAGGACGCGGAGAAAGAGAAAGAGAAAGACAGAGGGAAAAAGAAAGAACAACAGAGAGAAGGAAGGGAGGGAGGAAGGGAGGGAGGAAGGGAAGAAAAGAAAAGAGAAAATAAAGGAAGGAGAGAAAGAAGGGAGTAAGGCAGGGAAGGAAAAAAAGAGAAAGAGAAGGAAGGAAGAAGGAAAGGAAAGGAAGGAAGGAAAGGAAGGAAGAAGGAAGGAAAGAAAGAAAAGCAAAG
The DNA here is from genome assembly GCF_008728515.1 of Papio anubis. Lineage (NCBI taxonomy): Eukaryota > Metazoa > Chordata > Mammalia > Primates > Cercopithecidae > Papio > Papio anubis. The sequence goes on along the minus strand of NW_022162718.1, from coordinate 49,764 downwards.
AGAAAAAAGAAAGGAAGGAAGGAAGGAGAGAAGAGAAGGAAAGAAGGGAGTGAGGCAGGGAGGGAAACAAAGAAGGAAGGAAGGAAGGAAGAAGGAAAGAAAGGATGGAACGGAAGGAAGAAGGAAGGAAGGAAAGAAAAAGAAAAGAGAAAAAGGAAGGAAGGAAGGAGAGAAGAAGATAGGGAAAGAAGGGAGTGAGGCAGGGAGGGAAAGAAAGAGAAAGAGAAGGAAGGAAGGAAGACAGACAAGACAGACACAGGGAGGGAGAGAGGGAGGGAACAGACGGAAAGAACAGACACACAATGAACATTTTTCTCACTGTTCTCAGGGAAGAGGATCCACGTGGAGAACGGGGGACTGGCCACTCGGACGGTGTAGTTGGTCACTTCACATAAGGAAATGGCTCCGAACTGGCAATAGCTGTTGTTCATTGCCTGAGAGAGACACGGGAATGTGATGGCTGTGGGGAGACCATGCTGAATTTGATGCTAAGGATGTTCGGGTGTTTTCTGAGATCAAATTTCGCTCTTGTCGCCCAGGCTGGAGTGCAATGGTGCGATCTCGGCCCACCGCAGCCTCTCCCTCCCGGGTTCAAGAAATTCTCCTGCTTCAACCACCCGAGTACCTGGAATTACAGGTGCCCGCCACCACCCAGCTAATTTTTAAAGTATATTTTTGGGTAGACAACAGGGTTTCACCACGTTGGTCAGGCTGGTCTCGAACTCCTGACCTCAGGTGATCCGCCCGCCTCGGCCTCCCAAAGTGCTGGGATGACAGGTGCGAGCCACTGCACCCGGACAAAATTTCCTTAGTTTTTTTTTTTCCCCCCCAACATTTGTGGTTCTAGATAAACTTGAGAGTCAGTTTGCCACGGTATATGGTAAAATCGCTTTGGGGTTCTAAACTGTTTAATCTCCACTCTCCAAAAATCACATATCGAAGCCCTAATGTTCAATTGTGACTGTATTTGGAGCTGGACTCTTTAAAGAGGCGATTCGGGTAAAAGGAGGTCATTAAGGAGAGTCCTGATCCAATAGGACTGGTGTCGTTATAAGAAGAGGAGATGGGGACACAGACGCACACAGAGGGACGACCCTGTGAGGACACAGGGAGAAGACGGCGTCTCCAAGCCCAGGAGAGAGGCCTCAGGAGGAACCAGCCCTGCCCACACCTGGATCTCAGACTTCCAGCCTCCAGGACTATGGGAGAATCAATGTCTGTTGTTCAGGCGTCCTGGGCTGTGGGACTTTGCAATGGTGGCCCGAGCAGACACATAAAGGCCTGTGATTTGAATTCTATTGAACAAACATAGCACTTGGAAGGGACGAAACGGGTTCTCAAGGAAACGTATTCCTTTACCACAAGACACTGACTTGGAAATCGCTCACATTCTCACCTGGGCCGCCCCGTGAGGTCTGGCCCTGTTCTCCAACCCTGAGAACGCAGGTGATGACAAGCTGGGGGATTTGGAAGGATTTCGGGATGAGGACCATGTTTCCTGAGCATACACTTTTGTTTTTTGTTTTGTTTTGTTTTGAGACGGATGTTTGCTCTCGTCGCCCAGGCTGGAGTGTAGTGTCACGATCTCAGCTCACTGCAACCTCCGCCTCCCAGGTTCAAGCAATTCTCTTGCCTCAGCCTCCTGAATAGCTGGGATGACAGGCGCCCGCCACCACGTCTGGCTGATTTTTATTTTTATTTTTATTTTTCAAGACAAAGTCTCGCTCTGTCCCCCAGGCTGGAGTGCAGTGGCGCAATCTCGGCTCACTGCAACCTCCGCCTCCCGGGTTCAAGCGATTCTCCTGCCTCAGCCTCCCGAGTAGCTGGGATTACAGGCACCTGCCACCACGCCTGGCTAATTTTTATATTTTTAGTAGATGGGCTTTCGCCACGTTGGCCAGACTGGTCTCAAACTCCTGGCCTCAGGTGATCCACCCACCTCAGCCTCCCAAAGTGCTGGGATGACAGGTGTGAGCCATCGCGCCCGGCTAATTTTTGTATTTTTAGTGGAGACGTGGTTTTGCCATGTTGGCCAGGCTGGTTTCGAACTCCTGACCTCAAATGATCCACCTGCCTTGGCCTCCCAAAGTGCTGGGATTACAGGCGCCCGCCACCACACCTAATTTTTTTTGTATTTTCAGTAGAGACGGGGTTTCACCATGTTGGCCAGGCTGGTCTTGAACTCCTGACCTCAGGTGATCCACCCGCCTCAGCTTCCCAAAGTGCTGGGATGACAGGCGTGAGCCACCGCACCCGGCGTGGGGTTTGGTTTTCCAGCAGTCCTAGCTTAGCCTCGTTTCATTTTCACGTCCACCCTGTCCAGTGTGTGCCACCTTGGATATCCCGCAGATGGGGAACCAGACCCTCCAAACTCACTTGAAATCCCACAGCTGGCTTCGGGGCAGAACCCAGGTACTTATGACAACAGTGACGGGAGCAGTACTGGTTCTCAGATTGCTGCGGGAGACGGAAACGTCTCGTTTGTCAACCGTAGAGAATAGGATTTACCGGCATAGAATAGTCGGTGCCTTTGATACACTCCACGTCGGTCACGTTTCTGTTCAGGTCCCAGATCAACTGCTGAGCCTTTTCTTTAATCCTTAGGTTCCTGATTGGTGCATTTGGATCTAAAATGGTGACAGGTTGCAGTTAGAAGAGATACACACAAATCTTTTTTTTATTTTTTTTGGAGACAGAGTCTCGCTCGGTCACCCAGGCTGGAGTGCAGTGGCGCGATCTCGGCTCACGGCAACCTCCACCTCCTGGGTTGGGGCGATTCTCCTGCCTCAGCCCCCCGAGTAGCTGGGATGACAGGTGCCCGCCACCACGCCCGGCTAATTTCTTGTATTTTTAGTAGAGACGGGGTTTCACCATGATGGCCAGGCTGGTTTTGAACTCCTGACCTCAAGTGATCCGCCCGCCTCGGCCTCCCAAAGTGCTGGGATGACAGGTGTGAGCCACCGCGCCCGGCCGGTAAAAGGCAATATTCTATCACATTTTGCTGGTCACCCGAGGCGAGAAACATACATCAGATATTTCTCTAGGGGTTTATCTCTGATCGGCCACTTAGAAAACTTGAGGAAATGAGTCTGTAAACTGTAAGGATCTTGAGTGGTTATCAAGGTTAACAACCTGGGTCTGATAAGCAAGACCAAAACAGAAGAACATTTAGACTTCTGGCATTATTTTCCCCCTAACTTTGAAGCATAATTTATTCCTTCAAACAAACGCACTGAGAAAAAAATTCTTATAAGACTATTATTTATTTACTAATTTATTTACTTATTTACTTACTTATTTATTTATTTATTTATTTAGAGATAGAGTCTCGCTCTGTCTCCCAGGCTGAAGTGCAATGGCACGATCTCAGCTCACCGCAACCTCCACCTCCTGGGTTCAATGGATCTTCCCAAGTAGTTGGGACGAGAGGTGCACGCCACCATGCTCAGACTTTTTTTTTTTTTTTTTTGAGACGGAGTCTCGCTCTGTCGCCAGGCTGGAGGGCAGTGGTGCGATCTCGGCTCACTGCAAGCTCCGTCTCCCGGGTTCAAGAGATTCTCCTGCCTCAGTCTCCTGAGTGGCTGGGACTACAGGTGCCCACAACCACGCCCGGCTAATTTTTGTATTTTCAGTAGAGACGGGGTTTCACCGTGTTGGCCAGGCTGGTCTGGAACTCCTGACTTCGTGATCTGCCCCCCTCGGCCTCCCAACGTGCTCTGTCGCCCAGGCTGGAGTGCAGTGGTGTGATCTCGGCTCACTGCAACTTCCGCCTCCTGGGTTCAAGCGATTCTCCTGCCTCAGCCTCCCGAGTAGCTGGGAGTACAGGGTCCTGCCACCATGCCCGGCTAATTTTTGTATTTTTAGTAGAGACAGGGTTTTACCATGTTAGCCAGGCTGGTCACGATCTCCTGACCTCATGATCATCCACCTGCCTTGGCCTCCCGAAGTGCTGGGATTACATACTTGGGTGCGGTGGCTCACGCTGGCAATCCCAGCACTTTGGGAGGCCGAGGCGGGTGGATGATCATGAGGTCAGGAGATCGTGACCAGCCTGGCTGGCCGGGCACAGTGGCTCGCACCTGTAATCCCAGCACTTTGGGCAGCCGAATCACTTGTGGTCAGGAGTTCAAGACCAGCCTGACCAACATGGCAAAATCCTGTCTCTATAAAAAAAAAATAGAGAAATTAGCCGGGCGTGGTGGCGGGCACCTGTCATCCCAGTACTTTGGGAGGTCGAGGCAGGCGGATCACTTGTGGTCAGGAGTTCAAGACCAGCCTGACCAACATAGCGAAATCCCGTCTCTATAAAAAGAATACAGAAATTAGCCGGGCGTGGTGGCGGGCACCTGTCATCCCAGCGACTCGGGAGGCTGAGGCAGGAGAATCGCTTGAATCCAGGAGGCGGAGCTTGCAGGGAACTGAGATCGCGCCCCTGCACCCCAGCCTGGGTGACAGAGCGAGACTCTGTCTCAAAACAAAACAAAAAAGAAAAAAGAAAGAAAATGAAAACAGAAGATAAACCACGCAGGAAACTGACAATGGTAAACTGGCACTCCAGATCCCAGCGTGCGACTTTCATCCAAAGACCTCACAAGGCGTCTGTGTCACCACCAGGTGCCTGCCTGTGACATCGTATTGCAGTTGTGCCAGACGCTGTGTTACAGGGAACTTGGCGACGGGTACAAGGAGGTCTCTGAGTCATTCCTGACCCCGCCGCACGAGACTCTGCCATGCGTTCAACATGGAAAGTCTCCCCGAAGAACAGAAGGTGACATTGTGCGTTTGTCCCCCGCCCCCCCACCCTCCACGGTCGATTTTTTTCTCCAACTCTTACCCTCCTTGGTTTGCAGGAGACAGGGCGTGGCGACCAGGAGCAGCGTCAGCCAAAGGAGGGTCATCGGGAAGGACGGAGGTGCCTGCTGGAGGAGAACGGAGAGTCAGGCAGCGGGGACTGGCTGTGAAACTGGGTTGCAGGTAACGCAGGAGCTGCTTCTGGAGGGAAAACTACTGAGTGTGCATATGTGTATGTGTGTGTGTGTGTGAGTGCGCACAGGCACCTTTGCACACGCATGTAGGTTGCAGTGTGCTTGTACATGTGTGCATTGTGTGCACGAATATCCGTGTGTGTGTGTGTACGTGGGTGTATATGTGTGCATGCCTGTGCGTAGCCATGTCTGTTTGCACGTTTGCACATGACCGCGTGCATGCCTGTGCACACGTGTCTATAAGCATACATGGCTCTGTGCCTGCCCATCTGTGTACATTTGTGTGCCCACGTGTATCTGGGTGCACACATACGTGTTTGTGTGTTTTCTTTTCTGTGTGTGACAGAGTCTCGCTCTGTCATCCAGGCTGGAGTGCAGTGGTGTGATCTCGGCTCATTGCAACCTCCGCCTCCCGGGTTCAAGCGATTCTCCTGCCTCAGCCTCCTGAGTAGCTGGGATGACAAGCACCTGCCACCACGCCCAGCTAATTTTTGTTTTTGTTTTTTGAGACAGAGTCTCGCTCTTGTTGCCCAGGCTGGAGTGCAGTGACGCGATCTCGGCTCACTGCAACCTCTGCCTCCTTGATTCAAGCGATTCTCCTGTCTCAGCCTCCCAACTAGTTGGGATTACAGGCAGGCACCACCACGCCTGGCTAATTTTGTATTTTTAGTAGACATGGGGTTTCACCATGTTGGCCAGGCTGGTCTCAAACTCCTGACCTCAGGTGATCCGCCCGTCTCGGCCTCCCAAAGTGCTGGGATTACAGGTGTGAGTCACTGCACCCAGCCTACATTTTGTATTTTTTAGTAGAGACAGGGTTTCGCCATGTGGGCCAGGCTGGTCTCGAACTCGTGACCTCAGGTGATCTGCCTGCCTTGGCCTCCCAAAGTGCTGGAATTACAGGTGTGAGCCACTATGCCCGGCTGTGTTTGTGTGTTTTCATGCATGCAGATACACTCAGTGCTTGTGTGTTTTCATGCGTATGTATCTGTGCGTGCGTTCCATGCATACACACATGTGCATACACCAATATACACGCATGAGGGTCTGCCCGTGTGCGTGCCTGCATGTGCCTGAAAGTGCATATTTATGTGCATGCATGTGTGAATGTATGTGTACAAAGGTGTTTGCATGAGTGTGTATGTGAGCATGTATGTGCATTTCTGTGTGTGTACGCATCTGTGTGTGTGTCAGCCTTTTCATTTTGAAAGAACCTCTACCGGCCGGGCGCGGTGGCTCACGCCTGTCATCCCGGCACTTTGGGAGGCCGAGGCAGGTGGATCGCCTGAGGTCAGGAGTTCAAGACCAGCCTGGCCAACATGGTGAAACCCCATCTCTACTAAAAATACAAAAATTAGCCGGGCGTGGTGGCAGGTGCCTGTCATCCCAGCTACTCGGGAGGCTGAGGTGGGAGAATCGCTTGAACCCGAGAGGCAGAGGTTGCAGTGAACCGAGATCACACCACTGCACTCCAGCCTGGACAACAGAGAGAGACTCCACCTCAAAAAAATAAAAATAAAAAAAGAAAGCAGATGAGGTCACATGTATGTTAATTATCTTGATTTAGCCATTCCACAAGGCATATACATATTTCAAAACAGGGTTAGACACCACAAATATATACAATTTTGTCAATTAAAACAATAATTTTTCACACGCCTGTAATCCCAGCTACTCAGGAGGCTGAGGCAGGAGAATCGCTTGAACCTGAAAGGCAGAGGTTGCGGTGAACCGAGATCGCACCACTGCACTCCAGCCTGGGTGACAGAGTGAGACTCCGTCTCAAAAAAAAAAAAAAAAAAAAAAAAAGGATAGTCTGTTCTTGGCTCCGGCTGTATCCACAAACCAGGAAAACTCATCCCCTGTGGCACAGCGGGAAACTCAGATGACAAAGCAATGGAAGGAAGTTTAATTAGAATTATGAGTCAACACAGACAGAAATTCTTAAGTGGCTGCAGTTACCGTAACAAAGGGGTGCAGGGCCTCAGCCTCCTGGGCTGGAACTGTTTCCCATGTCCCAGACAGGGTGGTTCTCCTACACCGTGCTGTGGGGTGATACTTTTCTTTCTTTTTTTTTTCTTTCCTTTTTTTTATTTTTGAGATGGAGTCTCGCCTGTCGCCCAGGCCGGAGTGCAGGGGTGCGATCTCGGCTCACTGCAACCTCCACCTCCCGAGTTCAAGAGATGCTCCTGCCTCAGCCTCCCGAGTAGCTGGGATGACAGGCGCCCGCCACCACCATGCCCAGCTAATTTTTGTATTTTTAGTACAGACGGGGTTTCAGCATGTTGGCCAGGCTGGGCAACAAGAGTGAGACTTCATCTCAAAAAAAAAAAAAAAAAAAAAAAGGAAGTGCTTCTAATTGAATGAGGGATAGAGGACGGGCCTGCATCGCTTATCGGCTGAAGGCATTTACTTGAGTGAAGTCTCAAAATCATACAGGGCTTCGGGTGTGGCGGGGAGGTACTCAGACGCATTTTTTTGTTCTTCTATTTCTAGAGATGGGATCTTGCTCTGTTGCTCAGGCTGGAGTGCAAAGGTTCAATCATAGCTCACTGGAACCTCGAACTCCCGGGTACAAATGATCCTCTCAGCTCAGCCTCCTGAGTAGCTGGGACTATAGGCGTGCACCACCATGCCCAGCTAATTTTTTAATTCTTTTTTTTTTTGTTGGGACTGAAGCATGTTAGCCAGGATGGTCTCGATCTCCTGACCTCGTGATCCGCCCACCTCGGCCTTCCAGAGTGCTGGGATGACAGGCATGAGCCTCCGCGCCCGGCCATTTTTTAATTATTTTGTAGAGACAAGGTCTCACTATGTGGCCCAGGCTGGTCTCAAACTCCCAAAGTGCTGGGATGATAAACATGAGTCTCAGTGCCTGGTCCTCAAATGCCAATTTTAATGGGCTGTCCTCAAACCCATCACCACCATAAATAATGTGTTTTTTGTGTGTTTTGTCTTGAGACGGAGTCTCACTCTGTCGCCCAGGCTGGAGTGCAATGGTGCGATCTTGGTTCACTGCAACCTCCGCCTCCCCGGTTCAAGCAATTCTCCTGCCTCAGCCTCCTGAGTAGCTGGGATGACAGGCACCTGCCACCACACTCAGCTAATTTTTGTATTTTTAGTAGAGACGGGGTTTCACCATGTTGGCCAGGCTGGCCTCGAACCCCTGACCTTAGGCGAACCTCCCTTCTTTGCCTCCTAAAGTGCTGGGATGACAGGTGTGAGCCACCGCGCCCAGCCTACCATCTTTTAAAGAACCAAATGGCTTTAGCATCAGTAGGCCTTGCAAGGCAACAGGCAGTATCTAGAGTCTCCATTCGGACAGAGTCTGTGTTCAGCTCAGCCAAGAGACCAGGGGGTGAGTGCCCATAGTGGCCACACGGTCCAAAGTGTGCTGGGCACACCACGCACAGTCACACTTGCCTGTAGGGGCCGTGGTCCAGGAAGACACCGGAGAACGTTGGGACATCTGTGCTCTTAACATTTATTGATTAATATTTTCGCTGGCGAAGCGCGGTGGCTCACGCCTGTCATCCCAGCACTTTGGGAGGCGGAGGGGGGGGGTGGACTGCCCGAGGTCAGGAGTTCGAGACCAGCCTGACCAACATACGAAACATACTAAACATACAAAATCTCTACTACTCTACTAAACATACAAAATTGCTACTAAACATACAAAAATTAGCCGGGCATAGTGGTGGGTGCCTGTAATCCCAGCTACTCAGGAGGCTGAGGCAGGAGAATGGCTTGAACCCGGGAGGCAGAGCTTGCAGTGAGCCGAGATCGCGCCATTGCACTCTAGGCTGGGCGACAGAGTGAGTCTGTGTCTCAAAAAAAAAAAAAAAAACAACAACAAAAAGGAAAAAAACCCCACCACTTCTATCTTCTAGAACATTGTCGTCACTCCAAAAGGAGACCCCAGGTCCATTAAAGACCCGTGCTTCCCCCACCCAGCCCCGGCAACCAGTCATCCACTTTCTGTCTCTGTGGATTCGCCTGTATCTGGACATAGGGAATAAATGCAATTGTCTGGACACTATGTATCTTTTTGTATCTGGCTTCTGTCAGGAAGCATGATGTCCTCAGTGTTCACCCACATTGCCACCTGTGGCAAAGCCCTGTTCCTTTTCATGGCTGCATAATATTCCACTGTGTGGATGGGCCACATTATATTTCTCCATTCATCTATAGAGGGGTATGAGGGCTGTCTCCACCTCTTGGCTACCGTAAATAAAGCTGCTTGTTCCTTTTCATGGCTGCATAATATTCCACTGTGTGGATGGGCCACATTATATTTCTCCATTCATCTATAGATGGGGGTATAAGGGCTGTCTCCACCTCTTGGCTACCGTGAATAAAGCTGCTTGTTCCTTTTTCATGGCTGCGTAATACTCCACTGTGTGGATGGACCACATTATATTTCTCCAGTCATCTATAGAGGGGTATGAGGGCTCACGCCACCTCTTGGCCACTGTGAATAAAGCTGCGAGGAGGGACCTGAGGTTTCACCAGCCGTCTGGGACATTCTGAGTCCCACCAGCCTTTGAAAACCACTGAGAACGGCATGAAAAGACTGGGGTCCCAGCACCAAAAGCGGCTACCCGGCTGGCAGTCAGCCCACCCTGGGCGTGAGCTCTTTCACTAGCTTTCTAATAAACAGAGAACCCTAGGCATGTGTGGGTGTTTACATTTTTCTAGCAAGCACGCCGAAAAACCGGAAAACACAGTAACATGACTTCTAACGCTATCACCTTTCTCAACCCAAGGCGTCTAAGATGACATGACGGCTTCCAGCACGCGAGCCACATACCAACGATGAATGAGATCGCAAGCATCCCTCTTTGGTACCGGGCCGTTCAACGTGCCGTGTGGTACCCACGGACGGCAGGTCTCAGCGGAAACCGGTTCGGTGCCAATGAATGCCCCGTGTCTTCCAGGACGGATTTAGGAACCCACCGTCCACCGCCTCCCGTGCTTGCCGTACCTTAAATGCAGATCCAAGTCCTGTGTGGAAGAAACAGCATGAAAGGTGTCTCTGGAGTGTCCCAGTCTCTAGGATGTTTCTGATATTTTCCCTGTGTGTGCTAGAAGCAGCTTCCCCGAAGACAAACCGAAGGTTATCCTCCCAGATTGAGCTGTTTTATAAGCTCCAGCCGGGGCCCCACCCCGGAAAGTCAGACCCAATGGGGGTCAGAGACCCCCTTTCTCTCCCACGGGCTGGGATCCCGGGGGTCAGCAGGTTCGTAACCCGCGGCAGACTTTCCTTGAAAGATTCTTTCTTTGAAACTTGTCATGTTCCCCGTTCTCATTTTTTTTTTTTTTCTGCCAGTGTTTCTGTTTGCTATAATTAGAATTCAGGCTATAGCTATTCAAGCAGGATTGGGCAACTTCCTGACAGAGTAAATTCAGCCCTGGAGGGGTGAATGCTGGTATCCAGGGGCTCCTGCCTGTGTCTCCTCCCTGTGCCCAGACAGGGGAGGTGGCTCCCGGTCTCAGATGACGGATCTTATTAAAGATACGTTAGTGGCCAGGTGCAGTGGCTCACGCCTGTCATCCCAGCACTCTGGGAGGCCGAGGTGGGTGGATCATTTGAGGTCAAGAGATTAGGGGCCATCCCTGACCAACATGGTAGAGCTACATCTCTATTAAAAATAAAAAATTAGCCAGTCATGGTGGCGGGTGCCTGTAATCCCAGCTTCTCCAGAGGCTGAAGCAGGATAATAGTTTGAACCTGGGGCGGAGGTTACAGTGAGCCAGGATGCTTCCACTGCACTCCAGCCTGGGTAATAAGCAAGACTCTGTCTCAGAAAAAAAAAAAAAAGATATCGTAGTGGTCAGGCATGGTGAAACCACACCTGTCATCCCAAGCTCTGGGAGGCCGAGGCAGGTGGATCACCTGAGGTCAGCAGTCGCCGAGACCATCCTAGCCAACATGGCCGAAACCCCGTCTCTAGTAAAAAATAAAAAAAATTAGCCAGGCATGGTGGCAGGTGCCTGTAATCCCTTCTTCTCGGAGGCTGAGGCAGGAGAATAGTTTGAACCTGGGAGGCAGAGGTTACAGTGAGCCAGGATGCAGGCTGCACTCCCAGCCTGGAGTGATACAAGACTCTGTCTCAGAAAAAAAAAAAAAAAGATATCAGTGATCAGGTGTGGTGGCTCACGCCTGTCATCCCAGCTCTGGGAGGCGAGGCAAGGTGGATCACCTGAGGTCAGGAGTTGAGACCAGCCTGGCCAACATGGTGAACCCTCGTCTCTAGTAAAAATACAAAATTTAGCCAGGCATGGTGGCAGGTGCCTGTAATCTCAGCTTCTCCCATGGCTGAGGCAAGAGAATTGCTTAAACCCGGGAGGCGGAGGTTACGGTGAGCCGGGATGACGCCACTGCACTCCAGCCTGGAGTGACAGAGTAAAAACTCCCGTCTCGAAAAGAAAAAAAAAAAAAAAAAAAAAAGCCCTTTGTAAAGTCCAGCCCCGAATGGGGCACCCACCGACGTGTCCCCGGCTTCCCTTTCCAACGCTGAAGTCTGTTATTTCTGTTTGCTCAGCGCACACAATCCCAGACACCCTTTCCCCTCCCTCTGAATTTATCAACTGTGTCGTTCTTGGCACCCTTTTCAATTCCAGCCCAACCTCAGCCGGTCCCTGGAGCCCCCACCTTGCAGCCCGGTTCCTCTTTTTTTTCCCCAGGCTGGAGTGCGTGGTGCGATCTCCGCTCACTGCAAACTCTGCCCCAGGTTCAAGCGATTCTCCTGCCTCAGCCTCCCAAGTAGCTGGGATGACAGGCGTCTGCCCACCACGCCCGGCTAATTTTTTGTATTTTAGTAGGATGGGGTTTCTCCCACATCGATGGCCAGGCGCCAGTGAACTCCCTGACCTCAAGTGATCTGCCAGCCTCGGCCTCAAAGAATGCTAAGGATGACAGGCGTGTTCACTAGAAACCGAGCCCTGCCCCAGCTTCTTCTCTCTCCACTGCTGTTCTAGGGTGAGTTACCTCTCTCCCCACCGCCCCCTAAATTGACGTCCACCTGGAGTCTCAGAACCTGACCTTACTTGGGAAGAGCGTTGTTGCTGATATAATTAATTCCAATGAGATTTTCTGGGAACACGTGGACTCTAAAGAGGCAGTGACAGGTGTCCTTCACAAGGAGATAGAGGCGCCCAGACCCAGAGGGAGGAGGCCCGCGTGGAGGCGGAGGCAGGAGCTGGGTAATCGTATACAAGCTGGGCCTGGAGCCCCAGGAGCTGGGAGAGGCGGAAGGAGCCTCCCCTACCATAGAGCCTCCGGGAGGGAACTAGATACACCTGCAGTGAATTAAACTATAGCATCCCAAGAAAGATCTGTCCGTGTCCTAATGCCCAGACCTGGAATAAGGCCTTATTCAGCAATAGGGGAGCTGCAGATGCTGGAAATCAAGTGAAGGAGTGAGGAGATCCTCCTGGATGAGGGTCTTAAAGACAGCAATAGTGTCCTTCTGAAGAGACAGAAAGAGGAGGCCTTGAGCCACAAGAGGGAGGCCGAGGGAGGCGGAGGCAGAGACTGGAGTGAGTGTGGCCCTGAAGCCCAGGGGCCTGGGAGCCCCAGGGGCTGGGAGGGCGGGAAGGGCCTCCTGGGAGCCTCCGGGAGGAACTGGGTCACCTGCGGTGGGTGAAGCTACTGGCAGAAAGATCTGTCCGTGTCCTAATGCCCAGACCTGGAATAAGGCCTTATTCAGCAATAGGGTCTTTGCAGATGCTATTAAGTGAAGGAGTGTGAGAGGAGATCCTCCTGGATGAGGGGGGGTCTTAAATCCAATGACAGGTGTCCTAAGAGACAGAAGAGGAGACACAGACCCAGAGGAGGAGGCCACGTGGAGACGGAGGCAGAGACTGGAGTGATGCGGCCACAAGCCCAGGGACGCCTGGAGCCCCCAGGAGCTGGGAGAGGCAGGAAGGATCCTCCCCTAGAGCCTCTGGAGGGACTGTGACCCTGAGAAAGCTGAATCTCAGACTTCTGGTCTCCAGGACTGCAAGAGAATAAATGTCTGTTGTTTTAAGCCGTCCAGTTTGTGCTCATTTGTTTTGGTCAGCCGAGGCACCCACAGCACCCAGTCCCTGGGTGGTAAAAGTCCTGCCTCCCCCAGGGATGGAGTCCTCTCCTACTTCCTCCTACAGGTTCAGAATTCACATCTTGTTTTTGGAGACGGAGTCTCGCTCTGTCGCCCGGGCTGGAGTGCAATGGCGCAATCTCAGTTCACTGCAACCTCTGCCTCCCGGGTTCCCGCCATTCTCCTGCCTCAGCCTCCTGAGTAGCTGAGATTGCAGGTGCCAACCACCGCTGGCTAAGTTTTGCATTTTTAGTAGAGACGGGGTTTCACCGTGATGACCAGGCTGGTCTCAACTCATGACCTCATGTGATCCACCTGCCTCGGCCTCCCAAAGTGCTGGGATGACAGACGTGAGCCACGGCGCCCGGCCCAGAAGTCACATGTTGTAGAGAATTCAGGCATTTCTGAAATGAGCGGCGTTGGACGTGCAATGCCCATTCCCAGCACAGACGGCTCGGTCTCGGGTCCCCCTGGGTCTGGGACCCTGCTGTAGGCAGACACGGGTGACAGGTGAACTCACAGAAGAAGAAAGCACATCAAAGTCCTACGGTGAGACCCTGAGAGCCTGCAGCTGAGGACACAGCTGGGCCCGTGTGCGGAGGCACCCGTGTTCGACGCCGCCATGCCCTTGGCGTTCTGGGCAGAGGCTGACTCTGATGCACCAACCTGGGTGGGGCATCGCCCACCAGCTCTGGGGAAACAAGGGCCTGGGAAGGAGAGGGTGGAGACGGGCACAGGCGGGAACACAGGGGGACTTGAAATGCAGGAGGAGGTGCCAGGCAGGTCCTGGGCAGAAGCGTGGAGATGACAAGGGGATGACGAGGCAAAACTACCCCACGCTTTTACCTCAGAACAGCTCAGTGCAGCACACAGGAAAAGCCGTGGGAGGAAGGAAGAGAGAGTACTCCAAAAGTGTGATTTGGGAACTAATGACTTTCAGTTTCCACTGTATTTCTCAGAAAAAAAAAAAAAGAGAGAAGGGACAGGAGGAAGACCAGGCACGGTGAAACACTCATCATCCCAGCACTTTGGGAGGCCGGTGGGTGGATCACCTACAAGGTCAGGAGTTCAGGGCAACTGGCAACATGAATGAAACCGTCTCTACTAAAAGCAAAAAAGGTAGCCAGAAGTGGTGGTGTGCACCTGTAATCCCACACTACTCCAAGAGGCAGAAGAATCCTTTCAGCTTGGGGAGGCGGAGGTTGCAGTGAGCGAGATCTCGCCACTGCACTCAGCCTGAAGTCACAACAGACTCCATCTCAAAATCGGCAAAACTCCTGATTCTTGTCTCCAGCAGAGTAGAGCCATAGTTTGCACCTGCGTGATTTTTATTTATTATTTATCATTATTTACTTAATTTTCATTTATTTGGTGGTCACTCTGTCGCCAGGCTGGGTGCAGCAGCGGATACCCTGTCACTGCAAGCTCCGCCTCCCAGGTTCACGCCATTCTCCTGCCTCAGCCTCCAGCTGGGGCCGACAGGTGCATGTGCCACCACGCCTGGCTAACTTTGTGTATTTTAAGTAGAGGCGGGGTTTTCACCGTGTGGGTCAGCCTGGTCTTGGACTCCTGACCTCAGGTGATTAAGCCCGCCTCGGCTAAAGAGATGCTGGGATTACAGGCTGTGAGACAAACAACTAACCACCTAATTTTTTTTTTTTTTTTTCCAGAGACAGTCTCATTCTGTCTCTGGGCTGGAGTGCTATGAAGTGAGATGGAGTGCCAAGCTCCTGCAGCCCAGCCAAACTCACTAGACTCCAAGTAGTCCCTCTCTCAGCCTCCCAGTAGTTTGTGGAGATAGTGTTCATTTCTTTTTTTTTTTTTCTTTTTTTTTTTTTTTTTTTTTAGGCGGAGTCACAAACTCTGTCGCGCCCGAGCTGGAGTGCAGTGGCGGATCTCAGCTCACCAAGCTCTGCCTCCGGGTTTTACGCCCATTCTCCTGCCCCGCAGCTCGAGTAGCTGGGACTGCAGGCTCCCGCCACTCGCCCGACTAATGTTTTTTGTATTTTTTTAGTGAGGCGGGGTTTCACCATGTTAGCCAGGATGGTCTCGATCTACGAGCCTGCAGTGATCCGCCACGCCTCGGCCCTCCCAAAGTGCTGGGATTACAGGCAGAAGAGCCACCCGGCGGCAGCATCCGGCTAATTCTTAATTATTTTATAGAAATGGGGACGCAGGCTGAGTGCTGGCGGCTCACGCCTGTCATCTCAGCACTTTGGGAGACTGAGGCTGGATGGGTCAGGAGTTTTGAGACCAGCCTGGCCAGCATGCGTGAAACCCATCTCTACTAAAAATACAAAAATTAGGCGTGGTGAGCGGGCGCCTGTAATCCCGCTCAGGAGGAATCAAAGATCAAGTCGATCGATCGATCATCGATCAGGTTCGGCAACGCCAAAACGCAAAGATCAGGCTTGCCAAGCGGGCGGCGGGCAGATCAGGGCAGCTCGAACGATGCGTGCCAGATCTGGGTCAGGCGCAGGTCGATCCGTTGGTGCGTGGCGATCCGTTGGTCAGTTTGGGCGATCCATTTTCCGGTCCATTTTAAAGTGCCCGTCCATTGGGTATTCCGTTCGATCCGTTGCGTTGGAATCAAGGGAGGAGGAGGAACAGAGAGGGAGGGAGGAGGAAGGGAGACAGGGAAGGGGAGGAAAGAAGGAGAGGAAGAAGGAAAGAGACAGGAAGAGAGGAGGGAGGGACAAGAAGCGAACAAATCTCAAGCAGACGTGAACCAGGTCGTGGGTGCTGCTGGAGTCAGGGCCATTTTATCGTGAGGCCTCAGATGGCAGGGAAGACAAGGCTTTGGGGCCTCAGGGTGCGTGGTCGAGGCGGGGATGCGGTGAGAGAACAGGGAGGTGAGGTCCGCTTCGGTGGTGGGGCCATCCAGCTGGTGCTGGTGACGGTCAGAGGAGCTGGCCTCAGGGACGAATTGGCTTTGGACGTGCCTGTGTGCCCCTGGATCGAATTGGGGAGAATACTGCAATATGTTAATGTGACCGTTTCCTCAGAAAAAAAAAAGGCCGGAGGTGGGCCACCTCCTCCCTAAGTGCTGAGGGCAGCAGAAGCATAGCACACTGGACAGGCGCATTACACCCCACCCCTGGGCTGCCCACCGCTCCCCAGCATCCTTCCTCCACTCTGACCTACCATGAATCTGGGGTCAAGGAGTCCCCCGGGGCCAGTGACTTTTCAGCAACCAGAGCTTACAGCAGATACCTCTCAGATCTCCTCTGTAATGAAACCCTGACTCATTAGGACGCCTGGGCTTCCAGCCAACCGGGCATATTGTACCTCTCTTTTTTTTCTTTTCTTTTCTTGCTTTCTTTTTGCTTCCTACCAACCGCGCCAGAGTCTGCTTGGGGGCCCAGGTGTCTCCTGCCAGCGCTGTCTACAGACACACTGAAACGTTCACTGCAGCCCAGGAGGCTAGAAGTTGCACCCAGAGCCACAAAGTCTCCCACGGGTTTTCTTTGTGCTTTTCAGATGGACTTTCGCTCTTGTCGCCCAGGCTGGAGTGCAGTGGGGGGATCTCGGCTCTCTGCAGCCTCCGCCTCCTAGGTTCAAGCGATTCTCCTGCCTCAGCCCCGAGTAGCTGGGATGACAGGTGCCTGCCACCACGCCCGAGGGGCTGAAGTGACGGGGTTGTCTTGATGTCACCTCACGGCTAACCGCTTCCTTATTTTTAAATTGGATATATTTAACCTACAAACAAGATGTGTTGATGCAGACACTCCTCAACAATGTGGGGTTACAGACCTGCCATGTCCTGCAGTTAAAAATCCAAGTATAGAGGGTTGGGCGGCGGTGGCTCACGCCTGTCATCCCAGCACTTTGGGAGGCTGGCGGGTGGATCACGAGGTCAGGAGATCGAGACCTGCTTGAACACAGTGAAACCTATTATCTGTACTAAAAATACCAAAATTAGCCAGGCACGTGGTGGCAGGCTCCTGTCATCCCAGCCTGGGGAGGCTGAAGTGGGAGAATGCATGAATCAGGAGGTGGAGGTTGCGTGAGCTGAAATCCGCCATTGCATTCCAGCCTGGGCGTGGGCGGGGCTCAGATCTAAAAAAAAGAGCCGGGACGCAGTGAGGCTCAAGCCTGTAATCCCAGCACTTTGGGGAGGCCGAGGCAGGCGGGATCCGCGAGGTCAACAGGTCGAGACCATCTAGAGTGAAACCCTGTCTCTACTAGAAAATAAAAAGCTACCCGGGCAAGGTGGCGGGCGCCTGTGGTCCCAGCTACTCGGGAGGCTGAGAGCAGAGGAGGCGGGGAACCCGGGAGGGCTTGCAGTGAGCTGAGATCTGGCCACTGCCTCAGCCTGGGCTGACAGAAGCTGAGAGACTCGATCTCAAAAAAAAAAAAAAAAGAAAAATCCAAGTGTAACTTTTTTTTTTTAGCAGAGATGGAGTCTCGCTCTGTCGCCCAGAGCTGGAGTCACGGTGGCGTGATCGACTCATTGCAACCTCCGCCTCGGGTTCACACCATTCTCCTGCCTCAGCAGAGTAGCTGGGACCACAGGCGGCCACCACCTCCTGCTAGTTTTTGTATTTTTTAGTAGAGATGGGGTTTCACGTGTGGGATGATTCATGCCTGACCTGTGGTCACCATCTCAGCCTCAAAGTGCTGGGATGACAGGCCCTGAGCCACAGCCCGGCCCCAAGTGTAACAACTCCTCAAACCTTAGTAATAGACAGCCTGCTGTTAACCAAGAAGCCTACTGATAACATAAACAGTTAATTCATACATATTTGTTATGCTCTATGTAAGCTATACTGCATTCTTGCAATTAAAGGCGACTAGAGAAAGAATGGTATTAAGAAAATCATGGCAACAGCCGGTAGCGGTGGCTCCGCGCCTGTCATCCCAGCAGCACTTTGGGAGGCTGGCCGGGCAGATCACAAAGGTCAGGGTTAAGCCTGACCAACACGGTGAAACCCATTTCTACTAAAAATACAAAAATTAGCCAGGCGTGGTGGTGTGCCTGCCTGTAGTCCCAGCTACCTGGGAGACTGGGCCAGGAGAATCACCTTGAACCGGGGCTGGAGGAGGTTGCAGTGAGCTGAGATGTGCCACTGCACTCCAGCCTGGGCGACGACAAGACTCCATCTGAATAAAAAAAAAAATTAAACACAAACACACTGGCACAGTTGGGTCAGCTTTTTTCCCAGGGTAACATCTTACAAATGGGGGTGACAATGTTGCAAACCAGAGATTGATGATCTTACTTAGGTCTTCCCAGTATTACTAAGCATTCAGTTCTAAGTAATTTGTCACATGTAAGAAAATAACCCTTTAGATGGTCAGTCATTCTACTATAAAGACACATGCATGTATGTTTATTGCAGCACTGTTCACAATAGCCAAGACTTGGGACCAACCCAAATGCCCATCAATGATAGACTACAGAAAGAAAAATGTGGCACATAGACACCATGGAATACCTACATGACCATGAAAAGGATGAGATCATGTCCTTTGCAGGGACATGGATGAAGCTGGAAACCATCATTTCTCAGCAAACTCACACAGGACAGAAAACCAAACACATGTGTTCTCACTCATCAGTGGGGAGTTGAACAATGAGAACACATGGACACGGGGAGGGAACACAGCATCACACACGGGGACCTGTCAGGGAGTGGGGGCTAGGAGGAAAGCATTAGGAGAAACACCACCTAATGTGCATGTGGGGCTTAAAACCTGGGCTTCGAGGAACCAGCAAGCCTCCATCCAGTGATATTGAGCTAAGGTGAAAGAAAATGTTGCACATAGACACCATGGAATACTATGCAGCCATGAAAAAGGATGAGTTCCTGTCTGCGGGGGCGTGGGTGAAACTGGAAACCATGCATTCTCAGCAAACTCACAGACACAGAAAACCAAAGCACCACATGTTCTCACTCATCAGTGGGAGTTGAACAGTGAGAACCTTGAGGACACAGGGGAGGGAGCATCACACACTGGGGCCTGTAGAGGTGGGGGTTAGGGGAAGGTAAGACATACCTAATGCATGTGGGGCTTAAAACCTAGACTTAGAACCAACCCCAAATGTCCATCAATGAGACTGGATGAAGAAAATATTGCACATAGACACCATGGAATACTATGCAGCCATGAAAAAGGATGAGTTCTTGTCCTTTGGGGACATGGGTGAAGCTAAAACCATTCTCAGCAAACTCACACAGGAACGAAAACCAAACACCACATGTTCTCACTCATCAGTGGGAGTGAACAATGAGCACCACATGGACACAGAGAGGGAACATCACACACACCAGAGCCTGTCGAGGGAGGTGGGGGCTTTGGGAGGAAGGCATCGGAACAAATACCTAATGCATGCAGGGTTTAAAACCCTAGATGACAAGTTGATGGATGCAGCAAACGCCATGGCATGTGTACCCACATAACAAACCTGCATGCTTTCTGCACATGGATCCCCACCAAGTAAACTAAAATAGAAATGAAATAAAAACAACCCTTTAAAACCAACACCGGCGACGGCTCACACCACCCTGTCATCCCAGCACTTTGGGAGGCCCGAGGCAGGATCCGAGGTCAGAGATGGGAACCATCCTGGCGAACAGTTGACCCGTCTCTACTAAAAATACAAAAACTAGCCGGGCAGGGGTGGCAGAAGCCTGTAGTCCCAGCTACACTTGGGAAGCTGAGGCGGAGAATGCGTGAACCCAAGGGAGGCCAGAGCACGCAGTGAGCTGAGATCTGGCCACTGCACTCCAGCCTGGGCCACAGGCTGAGACTCCGTCTCAAAAAAAAAAAAATTTAAAAAAGCATAATTACCTCCCTCCACCTTCAGTCTGGGGATGGGATCATTTTCTTTATTTTTATTTTTATTTTTTTTAGATGGAGTCTCTCTGTCATGAGCAGAGGTCAGTGGTCACCGATCTCGGCTCACGGCAACCTCCCGGGTTCCGCCCGCTCAGCCTCCCAGAGCAACAGGATGACAGGCAGCCCGACCACCAGGCCGATATTGTGCCCCAGTAGGGAACAGGGTTCTACCATCAGGCTGGTCTCAGACATCAGTGCTGAGACACATTCATGCATGAAGCCCACATTACTAGTGAGTTTCCATTGTTATTTATTTATTTGCTTATTTTTTGAGGGCAGGTCTTGCTCTGTCACCCAGGCTGCAGTGCAGTGGTAGCGATCTCGGCTCACTGCAACCTCTGCTTCCCGAGTTCAAGTGATTCCTGCCCGGTCTCCGAGTAGCTGGGATTACAGAACACCTGCCATGTGTCCAGCTAATTTTTTTTTTTTTTAAAAGGCTTGAGGTCTGGCTCTGTCACCCAGGCTGGCGATGGCGAGATCTCCTTCACCGCAACCTCCCACCTCCCAGGCTCAGCGATTTTTCCCGCCTCAGCCTCCCAAGTAGCTGGAACTGTGCCATACGCATCTGACTAATGTTTGTATTTTTTCAGTAGAGGCGGGGACACCATGTTAGCCAGGCGGTCTCGAACTCCTGACCTCAGGTGATCCGCCGCTCGGCCTCCCAAAGTGCTGGGATGACAGGCGTGAGCCACCAGCATGACAGGGAGTCATTCCTGGCTCCTTGGGCTGGTGGCAGAGGAGGGAAGCAGTTGGGAACAGCTTCAGAAACTGGTGTTAGGGGGTGGTGGCCTTGGCAGGTCTGCACAAGGCGGGACGAACAGAAACAAGGAAATGAGAAGGGATGGTGGAGTGAGCCTGGGAGATAACGCAGATGGGAACTGCGAAATAGAGCCTCCCTCACACAACAAGGCGTGCACCTGTGTGCGAAGACCCCTGTGTGTGTGCCACACACGCCAGGAGCACAGCCGACTTTTTGTTTGTTTTTTTTGAGACCAAGTGTCACTCTGTGGCCCAGGCTGGAGTGCAGTGGCGCGATCTCGGCTCACTGCAACCTCGCCTCCAGGTTCAAAGATTCTCCTGCCTCCAGCCTCGAGTAGCTGGGATGACAGGTCTTGGCACGCCACCATGCGGCTAATTTTCTTTCTTTTTTCTTTTTCTTTTTTTTTTTTTTTTGAGATGGTCTGGCTCTGTCACCCAGACTGGACTGCAGTGGTGTGATCGCGGCTCACTGCAAGCTCAGCCTCCCTGGGTTCAAGATTAAGCCTGCCTCAGCCTCCCATGTAGCTGGGATTACAGGCACCTGCTATCATGTCCAGTTAATTTTTTTTTTTTTTTTTTTTTTTGAGATGGAGTCTTGCTCTGTCACCCAGGCTGGAGTGCAGTGGCCAGATCACCGGTTCACTGCAACCTCAGCTTCCCAGCTACTGGGAGGCTGAGGCAACCGTCGCTTGAACCCGAGGCGGGCTTGCAGTGAGCTGAAGAGATCGTGCCACTGTACTCCAGCCTGGGTGACACAGCAAGACTCTGCCTCAAACGGAAAAAGAAAAAATGAGCTGGACGTAATGGCAGGTGCCTGTAATCCCAGCTACTCGGGAGGCTGAGGCATCCCGTGTGAGGATGTTGAGGGGTGCACAGTGGCCAGGTAAGTGGGGTGGGACCTGGCTTCGGTTAACCCTCCTCTGGGGTTCTGTCCACTGCTCTCCCCCAGCCTGGGTGATGAGTGGAGACCTCGGGTCTCCCTCCGGTGTCGCAGCCATCCTGGCCGTCCTGTTTGGCTGCTGGAGCAGACTCAGGCCTTGCCAATCTCCATGCCAGAGGCTGCACCTTGATCACAACGTGTTGTCCCTGTCCTGGAGGTCAGAAATCTGAGATCAAGATATCTCAGGGTCAGGCCGGGCGCGGTGGCTCACTCCTGTAATCCCAGCACTTTGGGAGGCTGAGGCGGACGGATCACGAGATCAAGAGTTCAAGACCAGCCTGGTCAACACGGTGAAGTCTCGTGCCTCCTAAAAAAATACAAAAATTAGCCGGGCGTGGTGACAGGTGCCTGTCATCCCAGCTACTGTGGAGGCCGAGGTAGGAGAATGGCTTGAACCCAGGAGGCGGAGGTTGCGGTGAGCCGAGATCATGCCACTGCCCTCCAGGCTGGGCGACAGAGCAAGACTCCATCTCAAAAAAAAAAAAAAAAAAAAAGAAAAGAAGTCTCAGCGATTCCGCCCCGTTTCCCCAGGGAGCCTGGGAATGAGGGGACTGCAGAGGCTGTGACCGGATGCGATTTCACTGGGAAAGTTGGCCAGGAAAGCCCCTGATCTCGGGGGAATTCCACAGGCAATAGTGGGGTCACGGAACCCCGGCCTGCCTGGAGCCAGGGACTAGCCCCAGAGGTCCCTGCAAGACCCCGGCAGGGATGGTTTAGCTGAGACGTTCCATGACCAGTGGGTCTCTGAGACTGCGTGCTGACTCCTTGCTCTTGCCCTGGGCTCTTGGAGGGCGGAAATGCTGGTCTGTCCAGGAGAAATGCAGGACCTACTAAACCCCCACAGCCTCCCCGCCATGAGGCTGACTCCGGGGTCCCGCGTCCTGAAATGCCGCTGACTCTGCTACTGCTCAGACCCACTTCTGTCTGGACTTGACATGCCACCCACTGGGGCGCTGCTAAAACGGGTCTTGGGCATGAGGGGCCCCAACTGCAGTTTCAGTTTCTGATGTATTCTCTTTTTTTTTTTGAGGCGGAGTTTCCCACTCTTCTTGTTGCCCAGGCTGGAGTGCTATGGCGTGATCTCGAGGCTCACCGAACCTCCTCCCGGTTCAAAGTACCCTCCTGCCTAGCCTCCTAGTAGCTGGGATGATGACAGGCACCCAAGCATTACACCCGCTAATTTTGTATTTCTTTAGGTAGAGATGTAGGTTTCTACCCATGTTGACCAGGCTGGTCTCGAACTCCCTGACCTCAGAGATCCTCACTGGCCTCCCAAAGTGCTGGGATGATAGGAGCATGAGCCACAGCTCCGGCCTTATTTATTCATTTTGAGATGGAGCCCTCTACTTCTTAGCTGAGTGTGCAGGGCGCTGACCCTGCCTCCACTGCAAGCCTCCTGCCTCCCTGGTTCCGCTGCCCATTCTCCTCCCTACTTCTCACCTCCTGTGTAGCTGTTAGTACTGCCTCACCACCACGGGCCCCTGCCTAATTTTTATATTTTTAGTGGAGACAGGGTTTCTCCATGTTGGCTGTGGCTGGTCTCAAACTCCCACTTTGATCCGGATTTCTGGCCTGCCTCCTAACTCAGGCATGACAGGCGGATGCACGCCGTGCTGTACCGTGATCCCCTTGAATTTATCTATCCTGCAAAACCGCCTCCCAGGTTCAAACGATTCTCCTGCCTCAGCCTCCTGAGTAGCCGGGATTACACGCCGGGCTAATTTGTGGATTTTTGGTACAGACGGGGTTTCACCGTGTTGGCCAGGCTGGTCTCGAACTCCTGACCTGAGGTGATCCACCTGCCTCGGCCTCCCAAAGCGCTGGGATGACAGGCGTAAGCCACCGCGCCCGGCCTGATGTCTTTATTTTTTATTTTTTTATTATTTTATTTTACTTATTTATTTGAGATGGAGTTTTGCTCTTGTCACCCAGGCTGGAGTGCAGTGGCCATACGTAGGCTCACCTCAACCTCCACCTCCCGGGTTCACGCCATTCTCCTGCCTCAGCCTCCCGAGTAGCTGGGACTACAGGTGCTGCCACCACACCCGGCTAATTTTTGTATTTTTAGTAGAGATGGGATTTCACCACATTGGCCAGGCTGTTCTCAAACTCCTGACCTCGGGTGATCCGCCCGCCTCGGCCTCCCAAAGGGCTGGGATGACAGGTGTGAGCCACTGCGCCCGGCCTGATATCTTATTTTAATTTTTTGTATTATTGTATGTTATTGGACATCGATTACGGAGATAGAGTTTTGCTCTCACGCCCAGGCTGAAATGTGGTGGCTCTACATCAGCTCACTCAACCTCCACCTCTGGTTCAAGTGATTCTCCTGCCTCAGCCTCCTAGTAGCTGGGATACAGGCTCACTACCACGCCACTCTTGTATTTTTAGTAGAGACGGGATTCTGAATGTTGGCCAGGCTGGTCTCGAACTCCTGACCTCAAGTGATCCGCCTACTGCCTCCCAAAGTGCTGGGATGACAGGCCTGAGCCACCGCCACCGCTAATTTTTTGTATTTTTATTAGAGACGGGGTTTCACTCATGCTGGCCAGGCTGGTTCAAACTCCTGACTCCCAGGTGATCCACCTGCCTCGGCCTCCCACAGTGCTGGGATGACAGGCGCCAGTCACCACTGGCTAATTTTTACAAGCCTTGGTAGACGAGGTTTCACTCCATGTTGGCCAGGCTGGCTGAACTCCCTGACCTCGGCGATCCACCTGCCTCGCCTCCTACAGTGCTGATGATTATGTGAGCCACCATGGCCGGGCTAATTTTTGTATTATTAGTAGAGACTGGTTTCACCGTGTTGGCCAGGCTGGTCTCAAACTTCCTCGACTCAGGTGACTCCACCTGTCTCGGCCTCCCCTACAGTGCTGGGATGACAGGCGGAGCCACCAAGATGGCCTGATATTTCTATGTAATCATCCTACTAACTCCTGGACGTGTCTCCAAGACTGAGGTCATCCATAGAGCCACAGCCAGAGTGTCCCAGAGAAACCTTCTGTTTTGTGTTCAAAGGTTCTGAAAACCAAAGCTCCAATCCCCTGACAGTCATGGGCACCACAATCCTCTGGGCTATCGTGAGACGGCACCTTGACTCTACGGGCTGGTGACACGGGCCTATCGTGGTCACCGGGTCCTGGGGAGCAGCTGGTCACAGAGAGATAGCAAATCATCTGTTTCCTGGGCCAGTGTCAACTCCTGTTTAACACAAAGGAAGTCTTTGGAAAGAGGCTGTGAACCCTTCCTTATCGCTGCCCCTGCCTGAACCCAGAGACGTGGGGGACGTTGTGAAATTAAAATCGCTCTGATCAGGAGCCACAGGCCTCTGAGGAAACGGGTGATTTCTTTCTTCCTCATGGTTTTCACCCAGGGCTGCCGGGTCAGGGCTGCTCCGGATCCCCGTGGGAGTCTCTCCCACGGCTGGGCCCGTCCTGAGCACCCACCTCGTCGGCTGCCGGATTTGTTGATTTGCCGCCTGATCCGATTTGACGCGCCGATGCATGAATGCCGGATTAGCCGCCGGATGCGCCGAGTCGATGCATTGCGCGAAAAGAGGAACATTGATCCAACGTGATCCGGACGCAACGATCCGCACCGATCTGTCCGCTGGTCGCACCTGATCTGGATCTGATCTGCACGTCTGATCCGCACTGGCCCACCTGCAATTTCGAAATCTCTTCCTATCCTTCCCTTCCGACCTCTCCCTCTTCTGTTCCTCCTTTCCCCTCACCCGCATCAGCCCGCAACACGACCCCCATCCCTACACCAAAATTACGTTCGTGGTCCTTCAGCCACCGAGGCTGAGATCGGTCTGAGCTGGATTGCGCACCACAGGGCGCTAAGCGGCCGGTTGGCGGTATCGGCGCTTTATTTAGTGGTCTCTGTAGGTACCATTAGCTTAAGGAGGTCACACAGGTGTCCTTCAAGAGACAGAAGAGAGACACACAGACACAGAGAAGGCCACGTGGGAAACGGGAGGCAGAGAGACTGAGAGAGAGGAAGGAAAGAAAGAGAGAGAAAGAAGTCTCACATTCTTTCCTTTCCTTCCTTCCTTCCTGTCTATGTGCATCCGCTAACAGATCTTAACAACAAAACAAAAAATCTTTTGGGTTACCATCCCAACCCATTGCAAACTGTTTGGTTCCTTCTGGAGGAGGCTCTAAGGGAGGTTAAACATGTAGCCCCCAGTCCTGTCTTCCCACCATAAATCCAGCAAGCATGGGAAACGTGCAGTGATGCGGCCACAAGCCCAGGGACACCTGGGTAGCCCCAGGGAGCTGGGAGAGAGGCAGGAAGGATCCTCTTTCTTCCTTTCTCTCTCCTTTCTTGCCGCCTGAAAAAGCCGCTGAGTGCAGCGTTGCCGCCGCCGCCGCTGCCGCCGCGCGTGCTTGATTTCGCAAAAGAAAACGATCAATTTTGGATCCCCGATCTTTGATCCGGTTTTGATTTGAGATCGATGATCCACTTTGACGCAAGCCCTTTTAAAGGCAGAATTACACTCTGTCGCTCCAGACTGGAGTGCAGCAGCGTGATCTTAGCTACTGCAACCTCCAGCTCCCAGACTCCGCTTATCCTGCCACCACAGCCTCCCCCAGCTGGGGGCACGGAACACAGGCACACGCTACCACGTCCAGCTAATTTTTTTTTTTTTTGACTATGTGTCTATCTATCTATCCATCTATCTGTCTATCTAGTCTATCATCTACCTATCTGTCTAGTCTATCTATCTATCTATCATCTATCTATCTTCCATCTATCATCTATCTATCAATCATCCATTTATCTATCATCTATCTATCATCGATCTACTGTCTGTCTATCTATCTATCTAGTCTATCTATCTATTAGTCTATCTATCTATCGATGTATCTATCTGTCTATCTATCATCTATCTATTATCCATCTATCATCTATCTTCCATCTATCATCTATCAGTCATCTATCTATCCATCATCTATCTATGATCGATCTATTGTCTATCTATCTACCTATCATCTATCTATCCATTCATTCACCTATCTATCCATCTATTTATCCATTCATCTATCTGTCTATCTATGTATCCATCATCTGTTTGTCTATCTTATCTATTATCTATCTATCTATCTATCTATCTATCTATCTATCTATCTATGTCTATCATCTATCTAAAATTCATTCATCATGGCTGGGTGAGGTGGCTCATGACTGTAATCCCAGCATCAAGAATCCGGGCAGATCACTTGAGCTCAGGAGTTCGAGACCAGCCTGGCCAACATGGTGAAACCCCATCTTTATGAAAAATATAAAAAAATTGGCTGGGTGTGGTGGCACACACCTGTAATGTCAGCTACTCAAGAGACCGAGGCAGGAGAATCACTTGAACCTGGGAGGCAGGGGTTGCAGTGAGCTGAGATCGCGCCACTGCACTCCAGCCTGGGTGACAGAATAAGACTCTGTCTCTTAAAATAAAATAAAATAAAATAAAATTCATCCATCATTTATGTATCAAAAAGCTATCAATCATCTATCTAGCTATCATTGTTACCTATACATCTATCATCTATTCATCTATCATATGTATGTTTCATCTGTCATCTACCAATCTATCATATGTGTTTTTCATCTATCATCTGTCAATCATCTATCTGTCATCTATACATATATATCATCTATTTTTAAAGTTTCTTTTGAGACCCATTTTCACTGCACCCGGCCTCATGATCGAATCTTTCTCGTCTCCCTCTCTTTTCTCCACCTGCACAACCCTGATCTCACACAGGGGAGCCATGACCCCTGCAGTGTGAATCTCTCCTGAATGCATCTTATAAACAGTCTTCTCCAGTTTAGGCATGCAAAGGATTAAATGTCTGCATTGCCCTTCCTTTGGTGCAGTGCGGTTGGGCAGGTGCAGTGCGGTTTGGCAGGTGCAGTGGGGTTGGGCAGGTGCAGTGGGTTTGGGCAGGTGCAGTGCAGTTGGGTAGGTGCAGTGGGGTTCGGCAGGGGCAGTGCTGCGTGGTGCAGGGCTCCTAGGCAGTACGGCTGGGCAGAGGCCCCTCCTCAGCACAGCCTCTGCCCACGCATCCCTTGGAGAGGGTCCTCAGGTGCCAGAGAACACAGGGGAGGGGCTGATCTCCCCACAGCCTTCAGGGGCCTCAGTCATCCCAGACCGTATCTCTGCTTGCTCTTTTTAATTAATTAATTATTTACGGCTTAGAGACAGGCCGGAGTGCAATCGCATGATCTCGCTCACTACAACCCCACTCTCCCACCATGATTCTCTGCCTCAGCCTCCTGAGTACAGCACTGCAATTACAGGGTGACTGGCCACTCAGCTTAAGATGTTAGCCTTTAGCAGAGACGGTGAGTTTCTCCCGTTAGCCAGGCTGGCCTTGAACTCCTGGGATCTCATGATCCGCCTTGGCCTCCCAAAGTTGGGATTACAGGAATGAGCCACCACACCTGGCCACAAAGTGCTCTTTTTCTCTTTTTTTTTTTTTTTTTTTTGAGATGGAGTCTCTGCCTGTCACCCAGGCTGCAGTGCAATGGGCTTAATCTTGGCTCATCCCTCCACCTCCTGCTCAAGGATTGCTGCAGGCTCCCAAATAGCTGGGATTATAGGTGCCCCGTCACCACACCTGACTTTTTTTTTTTTTTTTTTTTGTATTTTAGCAGAGATGATTTTTCATGCCATGTTACCAGCTGGCTTTGAATTTCTGACCTCAAGTGATCTGCCTGCCGTGCCTCGCAGCTGGGATTACAGGCATGAGCCACGCCTCACGCCGGCCACGGCTCCTCTGTCGCCCGGATTGAGTGCAATGACGCAACTCGGCCACTGCAACCTTGCCTTCCTGTCTGCTGATTCTCCTGCCTCGCCCCTGAGTCGTTGGGATTACAGGCGCTCACCACGCCCAGCGAGCATTTTAGTGCCAGACGGGGTTTCTGCCATATTGGCCAGGTTGGTTTTGAACTCCTGACCTCGAGATCCGCCTGCTTTGGCCTGGCAGCAATCAAGGGGCCTGCAGCCTCTGCTGTGTGTTTGACACCCCAGGCCTCTGCTTTGAGCTAAGTGGGACCTGAGGCTGGAACCCACAGGTTCCTACCCAGCCTTTGGGGAGGAACCTGCTTCCTGGGGTGGTCTGTAGTTTTGCTTCACTTCTAGCGGGGCCCAGGGACTTGCTTTTTCCTGCTGTGTTTAGACGCCCCTTACTAAGAGCTGGCCCCATTCTCCCCAAGCGGACCTAGAATCAAAAGATCAGGGTGAAGGTTCTGTAGTTGCTGCCTCTGCCCATCATCACTGGGAAGCAGGCCGAGGAGCAGAAGGAGAGAGCATCGCCAGATCCATTCAGACTCAGCTGCTGCCCTCAGCTCCAAGCCCTGAAGTCCCCTGTACTTAGACCACCTGTCAGCCACCATCTCCGCTGATCGCTTAAGCATCTGTGGTGATGAACTCTCACGATAGTGGTACAAAATAATGTCCCACAAAGATGTCCATGTTCAATCCCATGTGAGACAGAATAATGGCCCCAAAGATTCACATCCTAATCCCATATGGGAGACAGAATAATGCCCCAAAGAGTCCACATCCTGGATCCCCATGTGGTGACAGAATGGCCCCAAAGATGTCCATCCTGATCCCCATGTGGTAGAGAGAGCAAAGACATCGCCCCAATCTCATGTGGGAGACAGAATAACGCCCTGATTATGTCCACATCCTAATTCCCATGTGGGACAGAATAATGTCCCCAAAATATGACCACATCCACCCCATGTGGGAGACAGAATAACGGGCCCCAAAGATGTCCCCATGGGAGACAGAATAATGGCCCCAAAGATGTCCACGCCCCATCCCATGTGGGAGACAATGGTCAAGAAAGATGTCCAAGCATCCCATGTGGTAGAGACACGGCCCCAAAGAGTCCACATCCTAACCTCATGTGGGAGACAGAATAATGGCCCCAAAGATGTCCACGCCCTAATCTCATGTGGAGACAGAATAACGGCCCCGATTATGTCCACATTCTAATTCCCACGGGAGACAGAACGGCCCCAAAGATGTCCACATCCTAATCCACAGTGGGCATATATACCCCAAAGATGTCCACATCTCAATCCTGGGGACAGAATAATGGCCCCAAAGAGTCCACGCCCCAATCCCATGTGGGAGACGGAATAATGGCCCCAAAGATGTCTAATGCCCCACCCTATGTGGACAGAATAATGGGTCTAAAGACGCCCACGCCCCATGTACAACAGCCAGCCCCAAGATCCACGCCCTAATCCCATGGGACAAGGTGAATAATGGTCTCCAAGATGTCCACGCCCTAACCATGCAGGTGGCTGAACAATGGCCCCAAGATGTCCATCTCTAACCCCATGTGGGAGACAGGCCTCCAAGATGTCCACGCCCCAACCCCATGTGGACAGAATACGGCCCCCAAAGACGCCCACGCCCCAATCCCCATGGGAGACAGAACAATGGGCCCCAGCACGCCCTAATCCCATGCAGAGACAGAATAATGGCCCCCAAGATATCCACGCCCTAATCCCATGGGAGACAGAATAGGCCCCAAAGATGTCCATGTCCCACCCCTAGGGTACAGAATAATGGCCCCAAGATGTCCACGCCTCTAATCCCATGTGGGAGAGACAGAACACGGCCTCCAAAGATGTCCACGCCCTGCAACTCCCCATGGTAGACAGAATAATGGCCCCAAAAGATGTCCACGCCTCAATCCCATGGATCAGAATAATGCCCCAGTTGAGACCACGTCCCTATGTGGCATTAAAAGGAGCCGTCCATGTCCTAATTTGTGGGGCATGGTGGCAGACGCCTCTCAATCCCAGCCACTTGGGAGGCTGAGGTAAACTTGAACTGGGGAGGTGGAGGTTGCAGTGAGCTGAGTCAGGCCTCACTGCACTCATGAGACTCCACTCAAAAAAACAACAAATAAGGTTTATTTGGCTCATAATTCCCAGAGTGTACAGGACCACATGGCTGGTGAGAACCTCAGCAACTTCCCACCCTGGGGGGACAGCAAGGAGCCACAGCACAGGGAGAGGTGGCAGAGGTGGTACCATGGCAGGCCCCACCTGTCGCCCAGGCTGGAGTGGCATGCCATCTTGCCATTGCAACTTCTGCCTCCCGGCTCCCAGCCAGCCCTCCTGCCTCAGCCTCCGAAAGTAGCTGGGACTAGCAAGCCATCGCTACCTCAGCTGCTTTTTATTAGTGAGACGGGTTTCACCAGCAAATGTGATGGTCTCGATCTCCCCTGGATCTCACGATCTGCCCGGAGCAATACGTAACTGAACGAAGCATAACAA